>NC_087376.1:18797477-18804977 GCF_031761385.1 Necator americanus
ACGTCAAAAACGAAGGAGTTTGAGAAGGAGTGGGAGGACAAGAACCCCTGAAAAGCCTATACTCTGCTAAGGCAGTGTAACGACAAGATGAAGAGGTGTTAGCCTGCCCTGACACTGACAACGGGGTCGCTGTGGATGAGTAATGTTGCCCATCTGGAAGGAATATTTCAACACCTTGGTGAACCGGCAAACACCGTCCGTCCCTGAACTCGGGCACCCTTCAGCGACCGAAATCACCGCGGTTAGCGAAGAACCGACGAAGTTGAAGGTTTTGATCTATGTTCAGAACATGAAAAACGGAGAATCTGGGGAAGATTATGGAATTAGCGCAAAAAGTTGAAGTCTCTCTCTCCTTTTGGGATTTGGAAGATGGCGAAGATCATTCCTTTAATATGGATTGACGAAAGGATACCTGGCTTGTGGGGGCACGCTATCACAATTCTTCACAAGAAGCTATCCGTCACGGAAGGAATTAGCCAGGAATGTCACTGCTGCGTGTAATGTGCAAGGTTCTTGCTCACTACTTGGCTTGATTTGGGTTATTAAAACATCACAGAGGAACAATCCGCGACAAACAAGCGGTCTTTCACCTCGGTCGATCACAACTCACCAGGTATTTACTGTCAGGAGAGTGATTGAAGTTTGGCAATGTTTTTGGAAGCTCCTTCAGTTACCTTTTCTGAACTTCGAAAGTGCTTTCGACTCTCCTTTTTGAGGTGGTTTTTTCAAAGCACTTCACACCGATAGAATTTCAGGAATTCGTACCCTTATTCGAGGACATGCATTAAAGAACAACTGCTGTTCGAACACGCATATGCTACACTGTTCGAAACGGAAACCGGATTGACCGAAGAGGGCGTGACCGACCTTTTCTGTTCTACATTGCCGTCGATGGCATTATGCGAAGAACGGTTGAGCAGTGCCCCGTCGATGTCGTTTTATCACCATTCGTACAACTCTTTGATCTCGATCTCGAGTGCGCCGACGATATAGCAGCGCGATTTGCAACATGTCGATGACCTTGTAAATTAGCTGCAGCCTATGGACTGCGACTCCGACCCTAACAAATGCAATTAAATGTAGTTCTTTTAGAGATCCTGGAAAGGAAATCAGGAACCGACGTACAACCGATCGAACTCGTGGATAAGTTCTGTTATTCGAGCTTGTGCAGAAAAACGATGGCTTATACGAAAGAGATATCCAGCAGAGATCGGGGCTAAGGCCAGCTCGGCATTGAAGTCTTTGACCAAGTAACTGCTGTCGACATCTATCACCAACGAATTCAAGCTGCGAGTTTACCTATCCGCATATTGCCCTATCATTATGCAGGGATTGAAGACTTGTGCGGCTCCGTCAGCAGTAGCTGAAGATAAGGATGGGCTCGTATATGTTTGAGGACAACACACCCCGGCGAAAATGCGGATAGCTGCGTTGAGCCGTAACATCCGCACACTGTTTAAGTCAGTTAAATAAGTAACATTGTCCATAATAAACTGATATGTACGTAAACCATACATATTCTTTTTCTACTATCACTGAAGATAGGAATTTTGAAAAAGGCACACCTATAAAAGCACACACACACACAGAGACAAAGAGGCTGGGACAACTATCACAAAACAATAGTCAGAAATATGTTTTTGTACACCTGTAGAAATTCAACTCATTTATCTCGTAAATTTTGTATCTTCAGCTTTGTCCATTCCGACCAGGCTGTTTTCGTATTTTCTAGTAGTCTCCCAGTTGCCTTTGATGCAACTAGTTACGAGTGATTACAAGCATCCAGTGCTAGAAGTGGCATGATAGATTTGTCCTTGCACCGTAATTTGAAATTCCGTTTTCTTCTTTAACAGTCTTCTCAAATCTTGTCTATCCATAATGAGAAGAGATTGGGACTTAAGGGAGATTTTTTGAAACTAGCAATGTTAGGATCTCTCCGTAATTAGGGTTGAGAGTATACATAGTTCACGAGCGTCATCACTCTTAATTTGAGTAGGAGCCACGGAAACCGGATCTCCTAGAAAAACAGTCTGATTCTTTTTTGCTTTGCCCTTTTGAAATCTAATAATAAAAAAAAGATCTGTAAAACAGCGTGTGACTTCGCTTCTTCCACGATGCAACTTATTACGGGTAACATAACTGTGGGAATCCGCAAAGCATCTATGATTGTGTGGAATGTGCAGGTTCTGCTGCTTCAACTTCTTCAAGTGTTCGTTGCTTCCCGAGATGTGGACGTCTTTGGGAGATCATTTTAAAAAATCCACCTTTCCCTTGTCCAAAAAATGTCGATTCGCTGATATCTCTATTTTGGCTGAAAATTGTAGTTACGTAGTTACAATTTGGAAAGACAGATGACGACACTAACAAGTGTTTGTGAGGAGGCGTTTATTTCTGATATTTCTGATAAGTGCATACAACTGTGGGTTTTTGGCGGTCGTTTGTATACTATTATACCTTCAACTTTGAATACATGTCTGTGTCTTCTTAGTGGTAACATGACAATGAGAATCCGAATTGCGTCTATGATATGCGGATGTTGTGGCTTCTGCTGCCCCATTCGTGGCTTATTAGCTGAGAGGTGGGCGTTGGAAGACGACAGGGTTGCCAGACCTCTATCGCGTATTAATTTGTATCGTTACGGAAACGAAACCGCACAGGGCTACCACACATGTATGGTTCCGAACTACTAAGACTAATTGGGCGTCATCACGTTAATACTCGTCAAATACACTCCTTCCCAATCTATTCGCAGAGAGATCTTTCGTTAGTATGGTGTTACAACAGTTGCTTTAGTAGAACAGTTGCCTGCCACCACAGAAATGTTTTACATCTCCACAGTATTGCTTTCGCATTCGTAAACTGAATTCTGGGCAACACTTTACTATCCCACGCGAATATACCCAGTGCTTGGTCGCAACGACTCCTGTAAGTCTTCTGCAAGAGCTATGCTAGCGTCAAAACGATAAAAAGTATAATGCAGTTGCGGAAGCTGCTGCGCTCGAAGCGGCGCTGTGGAAAAATTGGTAGGGGTCGAGGTGGGGCCGTCGGGAACTGTAATAAGGAAAGGTACTAATAAAGGTACCCCTTTGATCCTAACCGCTACGCTTCACCGCATAGCTTCAAGCGCAGCCCTTTACGCAACCGTACTGTGCTTCATGTCCTTCTTACGCTACTATGCCACATTTGTTGAGTATCCGTAACCTAACCAAAAGGATCTCTAAATGTGACAGCCAACCAATGAAATGACTCTGCTTGCAATCAAACTAAAAGCGTATTCTGTCGCTTGTCGACAAAGTATGTGTGCACTCACCACAACGTCTGCGTGGACCGACCAGATTCGTTTCTTTACTTGTTTCAGCAGTGGGTCCACTTAGCCATTTTATGAGTTGCATATCAGTTCACTGATTCCGAACTAGATGCGTAAGCGGATCCCAAAGAGGGATTTGCTGATGTCAAACACTCTGTTCTTAAAAGCAGTAGATATATTTGGAGTTGAAGGTATGTAGATTGTTATTGCTGTCAACAGTCTGTTCAAATTGTAACTACAAATAAAGGATAAAAAGGATAATGTTTCTGACGTTAATCGATCCGCTTGGGATGCGCCCCCACGTTCACCTCAATTCAGAATCGTTTGAGGTTTACGAACGTGTAACTGGCCTATACAATGACTTGCATTGGCTGGTCGACGTGTCAAGTCAGTGTTTTTATCGTCCCAGACAAGTCTGGTACCAATTTATCGACCCCAGGGGGATGAAAGGCTTGGTGAGCTCTAGGGCCGATTCGAACCTCTGATCGATCGTGCAGGAAGCGGAACCTCTAACCGCTACACTACACCCGCCCCGTAACTACAAATATCCAGTCAAAACAGAAATGCTATACGGTAGAAAAAACAGCGTATCGACATTGTTTTGAATGAGGGAAATAGGTACTTTTTATGATACCCCACAGACGTCCGCATCCCGGGAAGCCACGAACACTTGAAGAACCTATAGCAGCAAAAGCTTCACAATCCGCACAATCATAGACGCTTTGCGGATCCCCATCGTTATGTTACTCGTAATAAATTGCATCGTTGGAAAGACGAACTCACTCGCTGTTTTACACGCCTCTTTCTGCATTACTAGATTTCAAGTGGCCGAAGTGAAAAAATCAGTTTTTCCAGAAATCCGGTTGTAGTGAGTCCTACGAGGGTGATCACGCTCCTGAACTATACCCTCATCCCTAATTGTAGAGATATTCTAGTACTGATAAGTTCGAGAATCTATAGTCTCATGCTTATCTCAAAATGAATAAACGAGATTTAAGGAGATAGAAAAGAAGAAAATGGAATTTTAACTCTCCTTCTGCAAGGACAAATCTATGATGCTACTTCCCGCAAGGCACCGGATGTTTGTATTTACTCTCCACTAAATGCAAAAAGGACAATTGGAGCTACCTACTACCTACTAACTAACTACTAGAAACCGCAATCTGGCTGCAAAGAATAAAACACTCGAAAATTCGACGAAACAAGTGCGAGAAGATTAGACTGGAGATTAGAGAATTAGATTAGAGAAGTCGCCGCGGTGCTCTTTTTTGGCTCACGAAAGATGCGAATAAATGAAGTAATGCAAACTTTGAGTTGAATGACCGAAGCAGACGAACGAAGGAACAGGTATATAGCAGGTCGTTATATTCTAAAATGAACAAGAAATTGTGACAATAACAACAAGACATTAGCCTGAACAAAGCAAAGTAGTCAGAATGTGCGAGATAGATGAATTGAATTTCCACAGGTGCCGTACAAACACAACACAACATACCAGACTCATTTGGAAGGATGAAAACACTAACTTGATCTTCGGCTGGCCCTCGCAAGGCATTGTACAGGCCAACACGCCTTCCAAAACCTCCAAGATTACGAATGGAAGTAAAATGCGTTGGCGCATACCAAGTGGATTGATACGGATGAGACTTTGTGCTTTTATCCTTTTAATAGCTGACTTACATTCTTTGTATGTGTAAGCGCTTCTGCATTTTGAAATCACCTCATCATTTCTCATAAGACAAAGATCGTCAAATTGGTACGACCCCTTTAGTTTGTGGGGCAAGACATTACTAGCCGCCGCGGAAGTAGAAATTTTATATATGTAATGTACGTATAGGTTGTTGTCAATATATTACAGTTTAGGTACGTTTTTTATTTGCGGAACTCTCTTCAAGTGGAAGCCGCAAGAATAATTTTGCAAAAGTCGTTAGCGAGTACTTCTTGACCTCAGTAGTATCGAGACCACCCAAACCAAAACGACAAAAGTTATAGCAATAAAGCGGGAGGAACTTATAACCTGAATGTGAAATCTGCTTGAAACCTGAAACACTAGGAGTACGACTAATACACTCATGAAGATTTCATCCAATTTAAAATTTTAGCCTAAGCTGCTGCGGATCGTTCTACGTGTATAATGGCCTTTGGGTGAACATGATCTGTGATGTACATAGTTGGCAGTGCTGCACTGAAATCGATGTATGAGCTTGTCAGTACGCGAAGGTTAATAGAGGATATGCATCACTAAAATTATCCAATGTAATGAGAAGCGGAATCTTTATGGAATTCTTAGCCACCAATACGTTTTTGTTATCATAAAGTGGAGTTTTCACCTTTTAGATTAACTAGTGATTTCAACAAAATTATACGCATTACGCTGTCGTTTTGTTTTTGGTGAATGGATATCTTTTAGCAAAGCAACAACTTCCAGCATGTAAAATTCTATGCTCTGTACGTTCTCATAAGAAAAAGGTTCCTGCTTAAAATAGATGCATACTACTAGACAGAAACTGCCAACAGTGACAATGACTTACAATGTCTCGTTTGAAATAGGGTAGTTTTCCTTTTCCATGCGGTCTCCCACCTTTCGTATAACTTTCAATCCCGCTGGAATGCGAATACGAGAAGCTAAACCACGATATCTGAAACTACACGCAAACCTCGTAACTTGGAAACGAGAACGAATAAAAATTATACCTGGGATATAAAATGGCAGGTTGGTCGTAGCCATCCACGTGACCTCTGACGTTGTAGCGGGACAAAGTTTCGGTAGAAATCCGCTCAACAGAGACAATCAGAAAGCTTCCAAAATTCTAATATAATCTACGTATTCTCAAAAATAATTAAACATACCTCAATCCCAAGCATAATACGCAGTTGGAGCATGTCGTTTTGCTCCATTCCAGCCATATCATTAATGTCCACACTTTCGTTCCATAAGTATTTGATATGAGGGTCAGGAGGAGCCGGTGGGATCATTCCAGTTTGGTCAGTCGGGCGTGGCGATGGTGCTTCAGAACTAAGCAAGTGAGCAACGTTTCAATGGTCAAAAGCATGCTAAAATCATTCAATCTAATGGTACTGCTTACTGACTTTTGAAAGTTCAGTTAGTTGGCCTGCATAAAGTAACAGAGAATTGGTAAATAAATGCGAACGCAGCTTTCACATCTAGGCGTAGGGACGGAAGTAAGCCATTTTATGTGAATATTTGCTGTGCTGCAGTTACTGGAGCGAAAAAGTAGTTTCATGCGCGAACCTGGAGGTCAGCACATTGAAATAATACAAATACCCCGGAAAAATGAGGAGCTTCAAAGTGAGATACCTCTTCGTGAAATTTGCAGAACTGAGGTATGAATTTTGAAAGCAGTCAGCCCACTCCAAGCACATATCTTCAAATGGAGGAAGTGCTGCATATGAATCGGGATCTCATTTGGAGCAAGAACTACTAGATAGTCATAAATAAGCTGTCCTATAGCGTCCATTGAAAATGGGTAATAAACAAAGCAAAATCCGGACTGATAACAACTTGAAGGTAGCAAATAGCAGTGAGGTACTAAGACATCTAGCGATAGATGACAGATGGAAGTTGGAGGACAAACACGTTTCAGCTTGTGAATACGTGAATAGGCAGTTCCATCCAACAAAACTCCACTCCAACTCCACGTAGGGAAGGCCTCTTGTCAGAATGTATTACGTCCTCGCTATAACTCTGAACAGCCATGCTAGCTTGAAGGGGATGAAAATGTTACCTATTTCTGAGACGTTATCTGATAACTAAGCCATTATGATTGGAGGTGATATGTAATCACACAGGAAACAAAACTCATCTATCCCTGAAAAAGTACTACGAAGAATTCATTTGCAACGCAAGCGAACAAAATATGAGCACAATTCAGTTGACTATTTATCTTCTCAAAACTTGGTCAAATACTGACAATGCCTACCAAAAAAAAGACACGACAGACACCGTCTACTGTATAGAGAATTTCCAGCCATTCAAGATCCAGACATTTGTTATTGAGCTATAATAAAAAACTAAAGTCACAAAGAGAGAGCTATGTGCCGGAAGTACTTCGATTGCCGTTAGGTTGTGCAGCCCTCCCACCTGGACTATTCATGCGCTCTTTATAACCATTTGAGAACAATTCTTTTGTTAAATTCTTTTGTCATAAAAATCACCTTCGTATCAGCGAATG
>NC_087376.1:20099977-20194977 GCF_031761385.1 Necator americanus
AAGCTTTTATCTTTTTTAGTGCTCTGCAAAGACTTCGTTTGTTCGTTTGCTAGTTTTTACTATCATTTAGGTCTACTACTCCACTCCATGTGTTTTCTTTCTGTTCAATAACACAAAGCTACCATTTCATTTTTTTTTTACCATTTTAAGCGAAAAACTGGTAAAAGTGTTCACAAACTTTAAAACAGGTAAAATTAGATTATTGTACGTGTGGGAAGCCTTCGCATTCTTCTTTTGGTCCTCTTAAATTGAGTTTCCAAACACTATCACATAATAATATGATCATCATGCTATATAATAAAGCGCTTAGTATGTGTGTGTGCGTGTGTGTGGGTGTGTGTGTGTTTGTGTGTGTCTGTGTGTGTCTGTTTGTCACGAAAAAACCCATAATGATACAAAACTCAGCACGATGTGCCGAACCATAGTCATACAACTGATAGGCGAGCACTCCACTGGACCACTTCCCAGAGTTATTATCTGATGTATGTTGGCCTTGATAAGACAAGTTTGTTCCTGTTATATGTTAATGAGGATAAATAAACTTTTATGTGAATGAATACTTCCAGATTTGCAAACTATCATGCTATATAATAACGGGTTTATTCTGTCACGTGTGTGCGTCTGTGTATGTGTGTGTCTCAGTCAATATATTTCAAAAAGAGAGGGAGACAGATACCATGGCGTCGGTTTGGTGTTCTGGAGCCCCAGCGCGGTAAAATTGGATGAGACGGATCCTACGGCGTCGAATTCGTGTCGCCGAGCCAGATAGCTGTAAAATGGGGTGGGACAGGTCCCACAGGGTCCGAACGGTGCGCCATAACCAGAAAGGTATAGAGTAGGGAAAGACGGATTCCACTGCGTCGGAGCGCCACCGCAGTAGTATGGGTTTCTAGGGTTCCTTCGCATATCTATTTCCCAGCATGTCTCCCTAATGCTGCTAACGTCCTTTCTTCAAAAGAGGAAATATGTGCAAACGGCTGCTCAAATACAATACATAGTAGCCAACAGCTTATGCGATCTGACGTAGAACGTTACTTTTATCACTACGACAGTGATATTCATGTAGGTCATTTCATGTAAACACATCGTTCTTTGCTGATAGTTGAGAATGGAGGAAACTCATACTTCGAATAATGTTTCAAAGATGTGGAGGTTTGAGAGAAGCGTACATGTAAAATCAAGTTTGATTGTTTTCCAAATATAGAAGTGACGCGTTTAAGGAGAGACCATGAAATCTTTCATCTATGCTCGAATTTTCGGGCAGAAAAATTTAAGAAAGCGTATATAATAGGGAATTCGTATGCGGTGGAGTGTAGCGATTAGGAGCGCCCTGGGACCCATGCTGGCACCACCCATCGCTGCAGTTTGCGATGGTCCCACCTTGGTTCCAACTGCTGCCTCCACCTACGCCGTTTCGAGCGCGTACGCAAATGCATTCTGCTTCATGTCGTTTTGATCCGACTATAACCAACGAAGGTTGGGGAAGCTTCGTTTGTTTCCAGGTCACGCATTTGTCGAAACGTATTTCTAGAAATATATTTGAAATCGCCAGCTCATTTGGTTTTGAATGGTATTTTTAAAACCTAATTTTCCCCACTGCCAAGGATTCCGACGGACTAATCCGTCGCGGTCGGATTTTGGGACAGTAGTAGCGGTGTTGTGCATTCTAGATGCAACCAAGAGCAAAACAAACAATAAAACTACTGGAAAAGGACTTCGTTAGGAGTACGTTATCTTATTCACAAAGCATTACGCAAAAAATAGTAAGAACTATAAAAAGCAAAAAGAAAGAGATTTGGTGAGGTTCTTGCACATTAAAAGGTGGCTCAGCCCACACCTCTATGCATCGAGTCATCCTGATGCAACACGTTTCACGCCGACTGTCAATAAAGAGGTGCTTATTCTGCCAAAATGTATGTATGCATATGCATTTACTTACGAAGAAAGTTAGATTGTTTGCTATTGATACAAATGGTGTCCAATAGCTGTCGAAGTCTTAATTAACTTTGTTTATTCA
Organism: Necator americanus; assembly: GCF_031761385.1. NCBI lineage: Eukaryota > Metazoa > Nematoda > Chromadorea > Rhabditida > Ancylostomatidae > Necator > Necator americanus. The sequence continues at coordinate 20,101,995 of NC_087376.1, forward strand.
ACCTAAAATAGCTTCTGAATGGAGGGCATGAACTAAGGAGAAAATGATTGTGTTTGGCTTGGCTCTCTACCGTAGAGATATGTCTTGTTTCTAAAACAAGTTAACTGTAAAAGAAATGTTGCACTGTGACTAAATAAGTGCCGTTCATCAGAAGCAAGATAAGAATGAGATTTTCTAGATGGTTGAATAATCGTGACACTTACGTAGCTTGCTTGAAGTTTTCTGCGATAGAGACGGTACTCGTCATATTCACATAATTCTGTGTTAGGAGTGCTAGAAGAAAAAAAAACAACCCCGAACAATGCTTCGAATGGCGTTTTGAAACTTGTCAGTAAAATAGCAAATTTTTCAAGAGAAGTTGAAAAAGACGTTTATCAGCGTCTTCTTCGTCTTCTCTCAAAGAACTAGCGATTCTACTGTATTTTACTCATTGCTTCAAACTCCTAGACTGAACCACAATTGCCAACACGGGATGCCATTAGCGAGACACTCACACTTTTAAGCTGTAGCAAACAGTCCAGAATTAGTAGTAATGCATCCACTTAGAAAGCAAGGCAGCAAACAAAATTATCAAAGTGACTGCACTTCCAAAAAAGAGAATATTATGCTTCAGAGCCACCTCACGCTTCAACGCCGTTGCTTTCTATCAATACATATCAAACAGAGATCATCATTAATCACCGTTGAAAGTTACCAGTTTTTTCGGCAGTACAGCGAGGTGGGAGAGTGAGGGGAGAGGTGGAGGCAGGAATGATCATAAGGCCCAGAGCTGCAGATCACTTGCCGACAGTCAACCGCCAAAAATACATACATTGTGATATACACTGCGGATTCCTTATGACATACTCTCATTCCCTATGCAAACGTCGAAATGGTCAGTCGTGGCGGTATTCCTCCTTACATATAGCTAGTCAAGGACGCTACCTTATTCTTTACCCCATCATTACTAAATTCTGAACTGAAGGTCGTGAGCTAAGGAGAAAACGATTATGTTTGGCTTCGCTACAAAACCTTTTTTCTAAACAAGTTACCTGTGAAGGAAACTTTGCACTGTGACTAGATAAGAGTCATTTTCAAAACTAAAGTAAAAAAGTTTTAGATGGTCAAATAAACTTGACACTCCAAGACCCACATACACGTTGAGATAAAAATGTGGAATATGGGGTCACATACCAATATTCCTATTATTCAAAGTTTATATCTTTTTAACCGATTTGTTCCTTTTCTCTACCTTTTCTATCTTTCTCTGCATCTAACCATATACTACTTTTTAAGGGTTTCTTATTCATTTTATGAAAGAGAGATTGTTTGGCATAAGATTGCAGTGAGCTCTCCGCCCACAGTTTTATGTTTCATGGCAGTCCATCTCATCCTGTTTACTCTACTTTAGATCCTCTGAGATCTAGACGAGAAATGTTAGTTTTTTTTTTTAATTTGCATTCTGGTTCTGGTTTAAAGGCATTACCCCACGAATCTGAGGCGGTACGGATTTCAGGTGGAGTATTCGTATACGAGATCGTAGATTATGGGGAGGTGGGTGACTCCGTCCATTTCTTGTTGATTGGGGTGAAAAAAAAGGCCCGGAAGATGCGGCGTGTGCACGTGGCTGGTGCGCTCCAATCGAACTCATTGTAGGAAATAGCGCGCCGTAACGCTCGAAGCTCGTTTTTTACGGCAATTAGGAAGAAATGGACGGAATTACCCCCCCCCCCCCCTCTTTAATCTACGATCCCGTATACGAATACTCCTCCTGAAATCCGTACCAGCTCAGATTCGTGGGGTGATGCTTTTAAAGTTCAAACTGAACTGAGTAAGATTTGGAATGGTGAAGAAAAGTATGGTACTGGGTATGTGAGACATTCCGTCAAAGAAAAAAAAACTAGTAAAAAGCAGTGTTTCGCACCAAACATTTTGTGGAATATCTGAGTGGTTGAAAAAGTCCCATTAATTGATGCAAAACAATTTTAAAGTGTTCGAGGTTTACGATCAGTGGGGTTGTAACAAGAGGCGTGTAAATCTTCTTACTAATGTGAAGTTCTGGATAATTTAGATCGGAAATAGGTCTCCATTTTCATCTTGGAGAAGTTCAAATTAATAACTATGAAACTGAAGAAGAAATAGAAAGAAAAAGAAACTGACCAAACATTCTGTGACTCGCATGGATCCATTTGTACTGTTTCGTTCAGCTTTAGTAATAAGGCCTCCATACTTGGCACTGAGATGTAGTGCTGCAGTAGTGAAAGCTACTGCTAGAAAAGAGACGTTTACATCCGAAATGGTTGTTTACAAAAAGCGAAACCATGTTTGTTGTTGTCAAATTAAAAGAGATGTCTAGGAATTGAAATACGTATACGTATAGAAAAGATAACAATATGCTGAAGCAGAACTTAAAACCTTGAAATGCGACAATGTTTGCAGTCAAACAAGGAGGCTCAACTTCCCTCCATTCTTTAAAAAAAACCCTTAACATGCGAGGACCATCAAATACTAGCCAGATTTGATGAAGGCAGTCACAACACCACATTGACCTCGCTTGAGTCTTTCGTTTAGTTTGTCAATAAACAACGAACCTAGCGTTTCATCGTACAGAGAGAGCTATGTAATCAATGTACTACGGTGGCGACTCTCTTTATTAAGAAAAACGATGAGTGATGATAAAATATTACAAGACAAACACTAGTCTTATCTTCACTGATATAAGTAAAAACGCTAGCTAACATAGAGCACAGAAATAAGGCAACATTTTGTTGCAAGCCTAGGGAATTTATCAAAGAAATAAGATCTTTTGAAATTTGCAATGGAAAGGAACAGTCTACTTCTCATTTTTGCAAAACTACAACGGAATTATGAATAATATGGACAAAAAGGTAGCACGAGAAACAAGCAATCATTAGACTCTGCTAACATCAAACCCGCAACGTCTTTAAATCAAGTAACAATGTAATGATAGTCCCAGAATCTGTCCCTTACAGTAGCCCTGGCATCTTCTTTGGAAGCGACATATTATCGCATGATTCGAATTTTTTGCTTCTCCCCTTCTCCCCTTCATTGGAAAGTAAATTAAGAAAAGAAGCAGAACTCATCATAATAAGCAAGCTCTCGCTGTCGTCTTTCAGGGCGAACTTCTGACTCGGGAAAATTCGAAGACTGATAACGATTTTGCAATCTTGCATTTTGCAATAAATGGACGCCTAGGAAGTACACTGCAGCGACTTCGTACGGCCAATGTAATCATGCCTTGCTTCAATTACCACCCTAGAAACAGTTGAAGAGCAAAACCCTGAAGATGCAATGTTAAGATTATGCACATTTTCAGCAACAGATCCTAGACCGATAACTTAAGGTGAGCAGAATCGCACCAAGAAGATATCAAACACGTCTCAGAGAAACTTCTAAGAACTTTTGATTTTTTCTTCAGTCGGGTGGATTCCATGTCATTTCATTCGAGCAAGCTTAGACTCATCACATACGTTGACAGATGAACCTTCGATATTAAAAAGCACACACTTATACACCAACCTTGACAAAAACTAGTAAGCAGGCAAATTTCGAAGTAGGACATTAAGCACTTCTCAATACATTGGTGAGCTTAAGACAGAATACTTTAAGCTTCGAGTTGATCCGAACATTTCAACCTCACAATTGAGGACGGCACACCTCGGAAAAGATGTGAGTGACCGCGTCAAGCAAAAGTGCCGATTAAATAAAATGTATGTGTTGAAATTGTTGCATAAAATCTATCCGAAGTTCCATATTCTTCCTTGCTACAGAAATTTATGAAAAGACGGCCCTCTAAGAGAAAATCCATACAGAGGAAAGCCAGCTCTGTAAACTGGAGTGCATCATGTTCCAAGATTTATACTTAGGTTCCTTCAATTTAAATTCTGTCCTACTGAAAACCTTAGATAAAAAATCAACTTTCGGGTTAATCTAAAGATTTCAAACTTCCAGTTTACACACACACTGATGTTGCCCAGTTCTGAAGTCCTCTTTTTTCATTAGTTCACCAATTGGTTTAGATAGGTATGGTACTGGTGTCATTCAACTAGTAATTTCTAAAAAGATGCTGGTTCATTTTGACCGTTGCAGAGGTGTTGTTTCTTTCCCTTTGAAACTATGATTTTATGGTGCTGCTAGGTGCAAAACTTTCAGTTCTATGGGCCATTGCTGGAAGTGCGTGAATGAACAAGGAATTTTATCAGAAAAATCCAAATATGCATATTCTGATTATTTCTCGAAGTAATGCAGAGTGCAGTAAACGTAGTAAGTCTCCTGAGCTGGATGGTAACAGGTTGAGTTGACTGAAAGGTTGAAATGTCCACATCTCCTCGAAACTTAAACGTTTCTGCCTTAAGCTTTCCAGTGTGTAGCGTTCCCGGGTGCTAGTCTCCCAGGTACAGTTCCGGAGACTCACTGATGTGTGGGTCCCGTCAGGAACCGGCACCGGGATCCTAACACTTCAGGGAAAGCGATGTGTGCGGACAGTCAGGGCTAGAGATGATCCGCACGCGGTCATGGTGTACTTCCTGTGTATTCGACTGCATGCAGTACACGCTGAGTTATAATTTAGTCTTCATCCTACTCTCTCTCTCTATATATATATATATATATATATATATATACTACAATACTAAAGAGGCGGGGCCTAACCACTTACTACGGAACCGACAAGAACAAATCCCCGAACGTGTCAGCGAAGTCTGGACGCGGGAGCGTGTGCTCCGCCAGACGGCCTCGGGACGCCGGTTACCTCCAGCTCGTAGCAGCTCCTCCAGCTCCTTTTTGGCAAATGGTATTGCGCGAAGGTGGCACTGTTATTCGTGATCGATCGCATACGCTCCTCGAGTCCGTTCCGGTTGATAGGTGCTAGGAAACACGGAACGGCTCCTTTTATAGAGGCAAAAGTGGGTTGAGCGTAAAGCACGCGAAACGGAGGAAAGCTGTGGGACCTTTGTCGCGTCCGCGGCACGCGTCCTTTAGATGTGGTGAAAGGAGTCGCTTAAAATCCGCGACACAGTGTAGTGAGAAGTGCGTATTTTCCTACCTCAACATTTGCCTCTTTACTAGTTTTATTCAAGGTTGGTGTACTAGTACAGTAGAACTGTTAATTCTTCGACAGAAGAAAAAAAAACGAAAACGACGAAATACAAATCCGCGTCTTTTTCATCTTTTTTTCATAACACGCCTCAATTTGACCTACATTACAAGATCTATAGATCATTAGCTTGTGCGACTCTATCGAGTGGATATAATTAGGGCTCTTAAAACTTACGGCTATTACTTTTAGAAAAAAATTACCTGTGGCTATATTAACAGGGCTGAATCCATTGGACATTGGATGAAGTTAATTGCGTCTTAAGGATATATAATTAGTGTACGTAAATATAATGTTGGAAAATTTAAATTATAGTTACATTTTCGTAATATACAAGCTATTTCTAACATTTTGGCAGCTATGATTCTACGACTGCGAAGAGTTTGAAAAATTGACTCATGTAACATTTTTCAGCTCCATAAATGAGCGGCATTAGTAGCTTGGAATTCTTTCCCACAGATTCAGCAAGAAAACTATTTGTCGTGGGAAGTCCCGGTGGGTTGGGTTGTCCCACTGCTTTCTAGCTCAACAGAATTTCCAGTTTTTTTTTGCAGTAAAAGTTACAACTTCGGTGTTTTACACTACTCATTGCGATCTTTGGCAGTTCGTAATCACTAACAAATTAGGTTTGCATTCTTTCAGCACAACATAATAGGTAACAGTCTTTGTCTTGTTAATTGCTCCAATTTTCCTATAATATGTGTCAGCGGCGTTCAGTTTTGAACGCCGCTGTAGAGATGAAAACTTTTCATGGGCTTTTACAAAAGCCTATTTTTTGCGGTTTTCCGAAAATTTCTTCAAATATCAAGAGGATATATTTTTCAGGAGGAAGAAATCTAAATGATGCTGACTTCAAAAAATTCTGTGTCATTTCAATTTTTCATAACAGTCTTCGTCAACCAGGGTATTATCATATAGGCAGAGATGAAATCTTTTCACGTTTTTGACCAAAAAGCGTATTTTTTGCGATTTACTGAGGAATTCTTCAAATTTTAAGTGGATATGGTTCTTCAGGAGAAGCTCTATTGAATGGAGTTGATTTTGAAAAATTCTGTATAAATCATATTTTACCTGTCTCCGTCAAGTCTATTGAAGGGCATTATCACTAGACACAACGACTCACCAGATACCTTAGGCCACACATCGAGCTACAACTCACCGCATTGATTACTACACTTGAAAAGAATAGAATAACTACAGAAGGAAATGTTACACCTGCCGAGCCCTCAAAATCAAAATATTCACAGCCATGGAATTATAGCTGTTAAAGATATAACACTGTTCGCAATATACACTTTTGTTGGGATGTAGATTACGGATGTGTAACTATCATTTTACTTCTCGAGAAATATATTTGTTAATACGTAGCTGCTGGTAATTTTTTTTTCAAAAAGTGTTTCATTGGTAGTTTTTAGGAGTTCTAATAATATCCATGTCCGTTGTCCGTTCGACGGAACGGACATGCTTTAGCTGTGTATATCTAGGTCGGGAAATCAACATGATGACCCGAGCTGCGCAAAAGGAAACGAGCGGCATGGGGAGCGTTCAAGAGCATCGAGGATGTAGTGAAGAGGACCAAGAACATTCAGTTCCATGCTCACCTATTCAACACCATCTTTCTTTCTGCTTTGACCCACTCTTCAGAAACTGGAAAATGCGATCGGCGTCATAGAACGCGGCATTAAAAGTTGATGCTAGGAGTAACCCGCTTCACACAAGTGAAAGAAGGGATTCAAAGTTCACTCCTACGTCACCGATCGAAGATCAGAGGCGTCGCCGCGTTTGCCAAGGTAAGTAAAATGAGGTGGGCCGGATACGTGATACACTTTAACGACAACCGTTGGACCAGAGGTGAGCGACTGGGTTCCACGCGATATTAAGCGCACTACAGGAAGACAGCCCACCCAATGGTCAGATTTCTTCACGAATTCCTTCAAAAATAATTATGATGCTCTTCGTGTACCACGCGAAAGGAGGAACCACTGGGCGACTGTGGCACGCGATCATGACAAATGGAAGTATTACTGGTGTGCGCTTGAGCAAATCGATGAACCACGGGAGCATAGGTGATACAGGTGAATAATATCCAATCGATAGAGCTCAGGCTCACGAATCTAGAGATACATAGACTTTACAAGAGAAATGAAATTGAGGTATGTTATGAAAAAAGAAAAAGAAGCTGATCCACGTCTTTTATGCTTTCTGTCGAAGAACCGATGTACGTGCATTCTAATATCTAGGGTTCATTTGCGAACTGGAAACTGTAAACTGAAGCACATTATGTTGCAAGACATCTACTCAGATTTCTTCAATATAAAAGCTGTTCTGAAGCTTAACGAGGGTGCAAAGTAGAGAAGAAATGAAAGGAAAAGGAAGAAAAGTGAGATTTTCAATGTTTCCCTGTTCTAGTGCATGAACAAAGTTGGTCCGTCCACATATTATAAAAAGTTCACAAAATTCCGATACAGTTACTTAGTCGCGATTTTATTGGGTGTTCTGATAACTTCTGTCCCTGCGTATGTAAGGACAAACTGCAATTTTACACGATAATCAAAATCGCAAAACGAATGAGGAGTAATAAATAAACAATCTCGAATCACTGCCTTCAACAATTTCTTCAATAGTTCTGATGAAACGTAAAAGTTTCTCCTTCTTTCTCGACTATAACGCCAGGCAATGCTGAATTCCAATTCCTGTGTTTCGGCAAATACGCGGCGAGATTCTGCTCCATTCTAAATGAAAAGCCTGTTTTTGGATAGATCTCAATATGAGGAATATAATTATATGTAAGCTATTTTCCATTCCATGGCAATTTAAAGCGACAGTGCCCAACGATTTCGTACCGTCACTCACAGTCGATTTTTCCACTGTTCATACATTGCACTGTAGTTGACAATAGTTTTGGGACCTTCCTTTCTAAACTTTAGGCCTTTCTGTACCTTTCTCGAAAAGAAAGATCTAACAAGGAAGAAATTACTTGTTCCTAAAAGCTTGGAACAGGACAGGCAAAAGTTTCTAGTGACGATGACGTGGCCGACTTCATCACGGAAAACCCTGAACTCCCACTTACAGAGTGAAGGGAAGGGTTTTTGAAGTTTTGACTTCACATTGATGGTCTCAGTCCCTAAGACAAACTCACAAATTCATCTCTGTTCATCGTTCCATTGTAGACTGTACACTGCGATGACGAAAGAGAGGTTGTTTGAGTTAAGACTGCAGTGAGCTCTAAACAAACACTTCTATGTTTAATGATCCTCTGAGATCTAGACGAGAAATGTTAGTTTTTTTTTAGGATTTTGGTTCAAAGTTCAAACTGAACTAAGATTTGAGGAATGATGAAGAAAAGTCACCTTGATCAGCTTCATTACCTTGACTCCCGTTGATCTTCGAACTGGTCGAGCGGGCGCCAGTATTTCTTCCATTTGTCCCGATCGCGTGCCAGAATCGCCCAGCGGTTCCTCCTTTCGTGTGGGACATGAAGGGCATCACAATTTTCTTTGAAGAACTCCGTGAAGAAATCGGACGGCCGAGTCGGCGGTCTTCCTGTAGTGCGCTTAATATCGAACCCAGTCGCTCACGCCTCTGGTCTAACGATTGCCGTTAAAGTGCATCACGTGTCCGGCCCACCTTATTTCACTCTCCTTGGCAAACGCGGCGACGTCTCTAATCTTCAATCGCTGACGTAGGACAGAAAATCGAGTCCCGTCTCTCACTTGTATGAAGCGGGATACTCCTAGCATCACTCTCTCAACTGCGCGTTCAATGACGCTCACCGCGTTTTCTTCCTGCTTGCAAAATGCCCAGGTTTCCGAAGCATAGGTCAAAGCAGCAAGTGCGGAGGTCTTCAAAAGGTGGGCACGGAGTTGGGTGTTCATGGTCTTCTTCGCCACATCGATGCTTTCATACGCTCCCAACTGACCCCCGAGCAGAGCAGGAGGAGATGCTCCCAAGTCTCCTCCTGCTTTGCTCGGGGGTCAGGTCGTTCATCATGTTCAATTCCCGACCCAAAAGAACGTAGCTGGTACATTCGGACATGTTTGTTCCCATGAGCGTAAATGGAGCATCTGAGACCCATCCGTTCCGCATGAACATTGTCTTTTGCTGAATCAGCTAAAGACCGGTGCATCCACGTTTCGTCGAGATCGGCCAGCATTCATTCCGCTTGACTGATCCTAGATGTTATCAGAACGATGTCGTCAGCAAAGCGCAGATGGTGTCGCTGCCGGCAGTCAACCTTCACTCCCATGTCGTCCCATTCCAGCTTACGCATTGCTTTCTCAAGGGTGAATATTTTTGGTGAGATTCTATCCACGTGTCGGACCCCCCTCTTCACGTCAATGATAATATTCTTGTAAAATGGCAAAATTCTGGTCGTGAAATTACTATACAACTCTTGAAGTACCTTTATCTACTGAGCAGGGACGCCCTGGTTGTCCAAGGCTTCCATAACCGCTTCCGTCTCAACTGAGTCGAAGGCCTTCTTCAAGTCGATGAAGGTGAGAGAGACAGTTGATGAAGGCATCTTGTGCTCTCGTGACCTCGATGAGTTTCGAAACAGTGTGAATGTGGTCAATCGTGCTGAGTCCTTTTCAATACTCACTCGTATGGCTGTCCTTCATCCAAGAGTTTTTCAAACCCATTAAGGATCGCTCTTGTAAAGGGCTTGTAGATGACTGGCAGTAAGCAGATTGGACGATAGTTGACGATCTCATGTGAATCTCCCTTCCTATGCGACAACACGGTCTTCTTGGTCTTCCACTGTTTAGGAACCTTGCATCCCGACAGGTAGCTTGTAAAGATCCTTGCCACGGTGTTGATAAGTACTGGGAAAAGATCCTTCAGGTGTTCTTATCTTATTCTGCCGAGACCGGGTGTCGTACAGTTTCACAGCGACATGATAGCATGTCGTACTTCGAAAGGGAGAACCGTTGGAATGACATGTCCCTCTCCCTCAGATGGTGAGGAGGCAAATGGACATGGCTGTCGAAGAGATCAGAGTAGAAGTCGTAGATGATTTTCTCCATTCTCGATGCAATGGTTGTTCCCTTCGGGTTCCGGAGAGCAGTCATCCTTGTCTTGCGAATACGAAGTCTCGACGGGCATAGCGGATGCTTTTTCCTGCCTCAGCAGCCTCAGCCAGCACTTCTGCTCTTCTCTCTTTAAGGTTTAAGGTCTTCCCTTATCGCCTCTCTGCAAAGCCTTGCGAGCCAGGACGTGACTTTTGGTTGCCTGCGGGGTCATGCTGCTCCACGCTGTCGTATCAGCTCAAAAGTTTCGAGAGACAGCCGTCTCTTGGTGGTTTGAAAACTTTCAGCACTCTTCGTGCAGTCGCGAAGATGTTCAACGAGCCGATTGTATTCCTCGTCGATGCTGTCGTCTGCAGAATCTTTCCAAAACCCGGCTGACGTAGCGAAAAGTTTCCAGTCAACGATAGTCCTGAGACGCTTTCTGAACTTTCTGGCTTTATCTTCTTTTCGTGTGAAAAAATCTTTCCCGGAGGAAGCGATGGTCCGATCCCGCATAGAACTTTGGCACGACAGCGACATCCGTCAGGCAAAACCTTTTACTGACGATGATCTGGTCCATTTCATTACGGTACCCTCCACCGGGTGCTCTCACATCCAGCGTAGGGAGGAGGGCTTCTGGAATTGCCAGTTCCCATGGATGGTCTTAGTCAACATGATGAACTCGGAGAGCCTCTGCCCCTGGTCATTCCATTGTAGGCCGTGGTTCCCGATGTGAAGTTCCTCAGGCGTTTTTCTCGGGCCATTTTTGGCGTTAACATAAACAACTATGACCTTGAGAAGGTATTATCTTCTCCGTAGAACCTGTCCAGGTTCATATAGAAAGCTTCGATCTCTTCTTCCTTGTAGCTTGATGTTGGAGCCATGGGCAGGTTGCAAGCCTCTAGTCCCACGGGTTTGGGGAAGAACGTTTGTCCTCCCTGAGTGGATAAATGGAGCTTATTTGCTGGAGGCGACTCCATGCCGCCTTCCTTGCACCTCCCAGTCACTTGATTGCAGACTTCTGGCCGGACCGACGTGCGGGATACAAGGATATCATGAGTCAGTCCTGGCTGAGCAGAAGCATGTAGTCCATCCTCTGAATCCACCCGCGTCTCTGGGCAGGCACAAGGTCACTTTTGGTCCGCGATTAGCCCCTTATCCGCCACCTAAGGACGCGACACGTAGCCTCGCGACTAACCGGGTGTAATCTCTTTAGTGAGGGAGATCCGTGGAAGAAGAAAAGTATGGAATTGAATGTGTGGGACATTCCGCTCAAGAAAAAAAGAAGTAATAGAAAGCAATGTTTCGCACCGAACATTTTGCGGAATATCTGAGTGGTTGAAAAAAGTCCCCTTAATTGCTGCAAAACAATTTTAAAGTGTTCGAGGTCTAAAATCAATGGGGCTAAAGCAAGAGACATGTAAATATCCCTGCTAAATGAAGTTCTGGATAATTTAGATCGGAAATAGGTCTCCATTTCTGTCTTGGAGAAGTTCAATTTATTAACTAACTGAAGAATAGAAAAAAACTGTCTAAACATCCTGTGAGTTGCTTGGATACATTTATATTGTTTCGTTCAGCTTTAGTATAATAGTAAGGCCTCCATACCTGACACTGAGATGTACTGCTGCAGTAATGTCTAGATGTCTAGGAATTGAAATACCAATCCGTATAGAAAAGAGAAGGGCGGGTGTGGTATAGCGGTTAGAGGTTCCGCTTCCTGCACGATCGATCGGAGATTCGAATCCGCCCTACTGCTCACCAAGCCTTTCATCCCTCCGGGGTCGATAAATTGGTACCAGACTTGTCTGGGAGGATAAAAGCACTGACTTGACACATCGGCTAGCCACCGCAAGTCATTGTGTAGGCCAGATACACGTTCGTAAACCTCAAACGATTTTGAATTGAAGTGAACGTGGGGGTGCATCCCAAGCGGATTGATTAACGCCAGAAACTTCATCCTTTATCCTTTATAGAAAAGAGAACAATATGCTGAAGCAGAGCTCAAAACTTTGAAATGCGATCATGTTTGAATAAAAAATAAGGAGATCAATGCAAGAGTAAATGGAGCAACGAGAAGAAGACTTGACAAGAAGGAAGAAGAAAGGATATAAGCTATGCAGTTACTCGAAGTAATATTTCTCAACTGCAAGATAAAGATCGAGAAACCAAAGTTCCGATTTCATCTCTTATTCAGTTTGAAATCCGGAGATCATACTTCCGTTCTTCTTTCTTGGATTAAGGTTTATTGTGATATTCTTCTCGTTTGTTTTGAGGAAAACCGTATGGAACTCATTTTCTGCATTTCTTCGGGCTTATTCCTCTGAACCAACAGAGGAAGTAGTTACTCGGTGTACCATTTTGAATTTCGCGATGCGTTAGCATTGGTCCAAGGGGCGGAGCGTCCCGCAGCCGGGTGTAAGTTTAGATACGAGTGCGTCAGAGTACAACAAGCAGTGCGTTCGTGTCATTCTACACAATGTGTTGGAATGAAATGTTCAGTGTTGAATGTTCAATGGGATGTTCCTCGCCAGAACGTAGTCGACCTGAAGTTTAAGAGTCCTCATCCCCCCTTTGCGCTGCTTTTCAGGTGTTAAAAGGGTTGACCCCAGCCACGTGAGCTGATGGCGTCGATGATTCCTCTTAAACGTGGAAGCATTATGAAGCCCGTCGACCAGGCGGTCGCGGTTGTCCGACGTGCGCCGACGTCCGACGTTGGATAATACCATTTTTTTAGCACATCGGATTGCTGTTCGAGTCCCATCTTCGCATTTGCGTCGATTCCGACAATGACCACCTGCTGGCTTGGTATTTTAGATATCAACGCATTGAGTTCATCATAGAAAGTGTTGTCCTCAGCGTCCTTAATGTTGTCCTCAGCGGTTTCTGTATGTGCGTGAGCACTTACGATCCAGAGATTACGTTCTCTGCGATCCCGCAGTCGTACAAAGGCGCATTTAGGCGACGTTGAGCCGAATTCCCCCACTACATTGTTGTAATTGTATCTCACAGCTATCGCGCAGTCACCTACTTTTTTTCTCATCAGCATCGCCGCAGTATAATATATAGTTTTCGATGCTGATGAAGGGCCAATCTCTCATGCGTGTTTCTTGCAGTGCAGCAAAAGGCACTCAGAGGTATTGCAGAAGTCTGGATAGGGCGGCTTGTCTGACTTCACTCGATAGTGTTCGGCAGTTCAGCGTGACGAAACGAATGGTTGTTACCAAAGATCCCATGCTCCCTTCAGGCAGTTGACCATTCAGGTTATGGGGTTTGGCGATGTGCTGAACGACAGCACCTTTTTCAATGTATGGGAATCTTTCGCAATATAACAGTGCGGGTTATATAGCTCGTACGTTCCCACTGCATAAACTCGAACGCCTGATTGCGTTTAGTTACAGGACCACGTGCAGGTAGCAATCAGACTCGTATACGCGGCCCTATTTTCCACTTTCAGTCAGTTTCCTTTTCCTTTTCCTGGGGTTTCCTTTTCTATGATTTTTTTTTTCATTTATATGTTCATGTTGATTGTTCTTTATGTGTTGGTGATGTACGAATGCGTGCTCACTCTCAATGTGTGCTTTTTTTCCAGATGTACAAATTTGTACTCTAATCCATTTCACTGCAATGCGATATTTTATCCTCAACGTTTTCCTCTTTTTGACGTTTTCTTTGACATCGTATGCTGTGCCTTCTGTCATTCTTTGTTGTCGCATGTATGTAATCATGCGAACCATTGGATGCTCTAGAAGAAACGCTAACACGCCTGCTATACAAAGTTCATACATTATATAAATGCAAATGTTCACATTTTATATTTCTATGTCACATCATAATTCTCATCACCAAGTTTTTCATCTGTACCATTAGATTACATTACATTTGCATGTACATTCACACCGCAATAAATAAATAAGTGTACACATTCGTCATTCTGAACCGTATGTATCACTTCTGTCTGACCCTGTTCCGTCGCAAGGGCACACGCTGTTGCTGACATTTGGTATGCATTCAATCTTCGCATGTTAGACATTGAATCCAACAACTTTGATTGTTCGTATTGCTACTGCTTGGCTGCATCCGAAGGCGAACAGCACACGCGTCCCTCTCGTCTTGCGCACAGTCCGAAATGTCCAGTACAGGCTTTCGCTTAGCCTGCTCTGCTTTGCGTAAGTGGGACCGCTGAACAAACATTTTAGAGGATTTCTTTTTACATATGATTAGTTTCACACCTTATGCAATTTCCTCATAGAAGTCAGCGCTTGAGGACGGCCGACCGAAGGTACATGTGGACGGCGAGCCAAGCGCACATTATTCTCGCTCTCTTCAACATTTCTTGCCAAACCCTCTATCATTTTGCGAAATTCCTTCAACTTGCTTTCGCCTGCTCCAAACCCATTTGCCTGCTTTCCGTTGGGTTTCTCATCACTTTGAAGAAAGACTCGCGACCTGACGCATATTTCTAAACATATTATTACATGTTGAACAGTAGCGACCGTTATGTATAATAACCATTTCCATTCTTTGGAAAATATCTCTGTTGCAGTCCTCTATATCTGTCGAGCTTCTTCAACCTCCTCCTCGTTCTCTACATCGTCTTCCACTACCATCTCCATCACCTCTTCATCTCCATCGCTGCTATACGGTCCATCTCGGACACTTTCAGTCTCTCTACTTACTACTGAAGACAATGCATCTTGCTGCGAGTGGCGTCCTAGAGAAATATGAAAGTTAGACCAATAAACTAGACAAAGAGTAGGCCACTAGATTTACCCGCTGCTGCATACAACAGAGCTACATGGACATGCACACACTTAATCCAACTTTTCCCATCTATAGAACAAGTGCAGGCGAACGCATAGGGGCACCACCACACCCCTCTCTGCAGTAGTGATTGTTGAACTTGAAATAATTACCCAAATCTAAACCTTGAAGCATTGGATTTTATTCTCAACACCTTGCCTTCTCGTCGTATCGACAGTACTGCTCCTCCACGCAGTGTACATTCCCATTGTCGTTCACTTCCCAGGTTCCAGGACCAGCTACAGCGACAAGTTGCTGCTACCCACAGTATCTGCTGACAGCCAACGTGTGCGCCTTATGGTGCTGCTGGATCCTGTACCTTCTTTCCTCCAGCCCTCTCTCCTTCTAAATGATGTAAAGTGCATCTAAGAGAAAGGAAATGTGTTGCTTAAGATTCCAACCATGATATCTCTTTCTTCTTCCACTTGGGCACTTCGCCAGAACACGCCTATTGGCTCATACACATTACCGAGAGAAATGTTGTGCTTGTAGCAGTTGTTAAAAATGCCTAAAGACGGCAAAACTTGACCTTAATTAGCAGACAGCATCTTGAGGGAGATATCAGGTAGAAATGTTACGGTATACATCAAGCTTGCCCTCTAGAACATACAATGGTTCACATGATTACATATATGCGACAACAAAAGATGACAGAAGGCAAAGCATACGATGTCAAAGAAAATGTCAAAAAGAGGGAAACGTTGAGGATAAAATATCGCATTGCAGTGAAATGGATTAGAGGACAAATTGTACATCTGGGAAAAAAGCACACAATGAGAGTGAGTACGCAATCGTATATCACCAACACATAAAAAACAATCTACATGAACATATAAAAGAAAAAAATCATAGAAAAAGAAACCCATCTAGCTGAAAGTGGAAGATTGGAGCAGTCTGATTGTCACCTGCACGTGGTGGCCCTGTAACTAAACGCAATCAGGTGTTCGAGTGTATGCATTGGGAACGTATGAACTATATAACCCGCACTGTTATATTGAGGAAGATTCCCATACATTGAAAAAGGTGCTGTCGTTCAGCACATCGCCAAACCCCATAACCTGAAACTCCTGAAGGGAGCATGAAATCTTTGGTAACAACCATTCGTTTCGTCACGCTGAACAGCCGAACACTATCGAGTGAAGTCAGACAAGCCGCCCTATCCAGACTTCTGCGATACCTCTGAGTGCCTTTTGCTGCACTGCAAGAAACACGCATGAGAGATTGGCCCTTCATCAGCATCGAAAACTATATATTATACTGCGGCGATGCTGATTAGAAAAAAAGTAGGTGGCTGCGCGATAGCTGTGAGATACAATTACAACAATGTGGTGGGGGAATTCGGCTCAACGTCGCCTAAATGCGCCTTTGTACGACTGCGGGATCGCAGAGGACGTAAACTCTGGGGATCGTAAGTGCTCACGCACCTACGGAAATCGCTGCGGACAACACTAAGGACGCTTTCTATGATGAACTCAATGCGTTGATGTCTAAAATACCAAGCCTGCAGGTGGTCATTGTCGGAATCGACGCATATGCGAAGATGGGTCTCGCACAGCAATCCGATGTGCTGGGAAAATGGTATTATCCAGCGGAGAGCACATCGGACAACGGTGACCGTCTGGTCGACTTGTGCGAACACAGGTCTCATCATCGCTTCCACGTTTAAGAGGAATCATCGATGTCATCAGCTCACGTGGCAGGGGTCAACCTTTTTAACGCCTGAAGAGCACCGCAAGCGGAAGATGAAAGCTCTTAAACTTCAGCTCGACTACGTTCTGGCGAGGAACATTCCTCAGTCAGATATCCGAAAATCTAGAGCTGTTTGGGACGTCTTCGATTCTGACCACCGTCGTTTCTCGCTTCAAGATACGGTTCCACAAGAGAAACCGAGGAGTTCCTCTTCAACCGAAGATCGACATGGCAGGTCTGAATGACGAAGTCTTCACAAAGTGCATCCAGGACACTTCAAGGGAAACGCTCCCGGTTCTATTGTCGCGGAAGAAGTTTGCCTTTGCATCTGCGAAAACAAAATCCACATACAATTCTGTATGTGTCGCGCGCAGCGCTGGTGACTTCAACTAGGAAAAGCGTCTTAGAAAGAAGCTGCGTCGTCAACTGCAACAAGACCGCGATAACGAGTGGACGTCAAGAGCGATGGAGTTTGAGAAGGCGTGGGAGGACAAGAACCCGCTGAAAGCCTATGGTTTACTAAGACAGTACAGCAGCAAAATGAAAAGATGTTCTTCTGTCCTCAACACTGCCAATGGAGTAGCTGTCGGTGAAGCAACCCTTCCAATTTGGAGGGATCATTTAAAGACCTTGCTGAACCGGCAAGCACCGCCAGCCCCTGAACTCGAGCACGTTCATAGGCCGACATATGCGCTTAACGAGGAGCCACCGACCGACTCGGAGGTTCTAGTCTGTATTTGAAAAAATGAAGAATGGAAAATCTGGTGGAGACGACGGGATTAGCGCAGAAATGTTGAAATATCTTCCTCCGTCTGGGATTCGTGAGATGACAAGGATCATCCGTTCAATATGGATAGACGGGAGGATATCTGATTCGTGGAGACACGCTATCATAATTCCCCTCCACAAGAAGCTATCCGTCACGTACACCAGGAATTATCGAAGAATCTCGTGTTATGTACAAGGTATTGGAGCGCATTATCCTAGACCGACTCATTAAAAATTGCGAAGAAACAACGCGCGACGAGCAAGCTGGCTTGCGTTTTCGGTATTCGAAGCCAATGCAACTAGCGTTTCTGGACTTTGAAGCCGCGTTCCACTCTCCTCACCGAGGCCGGCTTCTCAACGCGCTCCGCGCCTTTGGAGTACCAGGAAAGTTCGTTCGCCTGCTTGATGACCTGAATCAGCGAACAACTGCTGCAGTTCGAACACCAGCCGGATGTACAACACCGTCTGAGGCAGTAACTGGAGTAAGACAAGGGGCAGTGGCAGGACCCTTCCAGTTCAATTTCGCCACTGACGACATTATGCGAAAAACAGTAAGTCAGTGTCCTGCCATCCTAGCGCCATCAGGACGCCCCTTGACCATTCTCGCGTACGCAGACGATGTTGTTATATTCGCGGAAAGCAGTACGAAACTTCAACATGTTGTCAACCTTGTATCGAAGCTGGCTGCAGCCTATGGACTACTTCTACGCCCTAATAAATGCAAGCAGATGTGGATCTCTTCGAGACCTCGAACGAGAATCAGGGTGGACAGACAACCGATAGAATTCGTCGATGAGTTCTGTTACTTGGGCTGCACGCTGAAGAGCAACGGCTGCGAGTCTACCTATCCGCAATTCGCCCCATCATGATGTACGAATCGGAGATTTGGGCGGCACCATCTACGGTGATGAAGAGGCTTGATTGCACGGAACGAATGCTGCCTAGACGGCTACTTGGCTACTTTTGACCTAGGGTATGCCACAATGAAGATCTTTACGCAGAAATTGATGTGGTATACCGTCGTATGACACGTGGAAGATGTCAACATCTTGCACGGCCATCGAAATTGGCTAAAGTAAATCTTCTTCGCTTCTTTGGTCATATGTTAAAGAGACCGGCAGATCGCCTTGTTCAACGAGTTCTGTGGAGTTTGTCGGGTTCGAGCTGGAAGAAGACAGCTGGCCGAAAACGGAAGTTCTGGACTGAGGTGATGGAAGAGGACCCGAGGACACTCGTCGTGGATAGGCAGTTCAGGCGAGACGTAAGGTTTCGCAGAATATGGAATAGCGACGAATGGATTGATTCTGTGCAAGCTCTCGCAGAAGATCAAGAAGGTTCGGCAGAGCTGTGTTCAAGGACGGCACACCTCGGCGAAGATGCGGGAAAAAAGCGTCAGGCGATGACATCTGCCAAGTAAGTAGGTAATTAACCAAAATCAGAGAATATTGTTTTAGATGGCGTATGTTCCTGTGTGTACCATGCACACTTCACAATATATTCGACGCCTAATAGGATACCTCCGCGGGTGGTCGCGCGGCAGCCGGATTAGTAGGTTTGGACCGCGCTGGATGGTGGCGAGTTCTACGGCGTTTCCGGGTTTTTAGCGGAATTGGAGCTACCCTTTGTTAAAGGCATGTGTGGAAATTCGTTCTGATTTGAATGAAAAGAGTTTAGAACTTGAAAAGTGAATAGAGGAGCATGACCAATTCTGTTGTTTACTGTTACCTAGCACAGCTTCATTAAGTTATTGCTTCTAGTACTTTCTCTGTGAGCAAAGATAGCATATGTGTACTCGATAGCTACTAACGTCCACCTAATAGTTTGCACACTATATTGTAGGTCACTGAAACTTAGGACTTGGGGGTTAGGTAACTCTTACTTCTGCAACTTTCAGCATTCTCCTTTTGCTACATCTAAAAGTTGTTTGCTTGCTTGATATACTTTTATGGAGGACGGTCAAGAGGTACTCGTATGATGTGCCGCCGCATATCCAGGAGGATAATGAGCGTCGTTAATCTCCTGATGCCGTCATAATTGCTACAGTAGCCTGATTGCTCCTCTCGTGCTACGTCTTCAAGATGCCCCGCCCACGCCACTCTCCCTTCCCATCTCGCCGCATCTATCGCTTTTACGACGATTTTTTTTCGTCGCGTCTACAACTCTTATGATGCGCTTTTAAAATCGAACGGAAAGGAAAGTACCTAGTATTAGATGTTGTTCGAAGGTCTACATAGTGTGCTTGTAGGTTAATATAAAAGAAGGAAAGAATGAAATAGGTTTGTATAAGTGATATGGCATTTAGAAATGCGAGTGAAAATGAAATTATCCCGTTTCGACTTGTTAGGTGGAAAACACTCATCCATCTCTGTGAATGCAAGAGATGTTTCAAAAAATGTCCCACTGATCGGTGTTATGCTATATTCTTTACTTTTTTTTCCCTTTGTAAGGATTTCTTTTTGCTTATCTAGCTGATCTAGCTGGCATCCAACGATTAACGAGACGCGAATAATGCCTCGCAGACATACACTGTACCTAAAGGTATATCTCGAAGACAAGAACGCCTCTGTTTGCCACTAATACACCTAACCTGTCATATTGATTTTATGCAGAGAATAGATAGAAATGAAGCGATAAAACGCTGTTGAAGGAAGTTTGAAGAACCATACAAAGTTCTATTATATAAAACTGTATAAAACGTACAAGCAAGTATTGACATATTTGACATGCGCTTTATATAAACATTATATCTAAGTAAAATTTTGAAAAGATAAAATGAAGAAAGGAGTTTAAAGAATGTATACAAAGTAATAAGCGCATAAAGTTGCTGTTATTATAGCTGCTGCAGTTAAAAGTTGAACACGAATTCGTTGAATGGCATCGTGACAAACACATACTTATGCACCGCTAGTTTATATAGAAGACTTAGGGCATGAAATGTGTTAAATTATGAGATGTGTGAAAATATATGCATGTTATTTTTCCCTGGAGCATGTTTTTGAGATAGTTTTTACTTACGTAAAGTTACATTGGATCTGCTACAGCTCTGCTACAGATATATTAGACCTGCTACTTCTCTTTTATTCCCAATAACATACGCTTACTTTACTATATCCATACATCAGAATTTGCTGCGTCAATTCGTTTCTCACTTCCGTCCCTTCAAAATTCGCAGTATCCACCGCTTCGTCGAGGCGCGAACGTCGCGCGCCGCGTTGATCAGAGAGCAATAGGGAGGCGGGGTGTAGGTGATCTCAGGCGGTCGTGGATGTCTACCTGGTGGAGTGGCAGCCGTAATTAGGCGGAGGAGTGCGGTGCTGAAGGGAGGACAACAGCGGTCAGCCGGTTTTCACGTGTACCTCTTGTCCCGCACCCTGTCTCTTGCGGTCGATATGATTCGCGGATGAACAATCTAAAACAAGCTGAATGAAAAAGATAGTGGACGTTAACCCAAATATAAAGCAAAACTTATTTAAAGTGGTCATCATATAATATCTGAAAAACATACATAAATGAATTAGTATTATGATTTCAATGTTAAACACCAGTCAAGTCGTACGCTCTGTGAAGGTTCACAAAAATTAATCATGAGAATTTAAATACATGAGAACAGGCAGCAGAGATGAAGACTCTGAAAGATTCTCGAGCTTTCCTCTGGTTCTTAGCACCGATATCCTTTTTTCAACATTTTCCATGAACAAGCATAACATAACATGAGCAAGTATTGGTAATTTCTATGCTCTTATGCTAGCTAGTTTTAGAAGCATTCTTTTGTTTCATACTACCACCATTTTCAAATGTGGAGATCTGCTCTGTTGTCGAACTCACAAGTAGTAGAAAGAAGATTCCTTTCGTTGCTTTGATGGAAGTTAGAAGCCTTCTATCTTCGAGCCTTCACGATGAATTCTCGCAATCACAGGCTCTCATGCATGCGATGGAGCCGCAGTACATAAGAGCTGGCTTGCCGCTACGCGACCGCCCGCGCAGCCGTTTAATTAGATTTGGATGGGACCGTGTGACTTCTATACGCTTGTCTGGCTTTGCTTTGGCTGCCCACAGAGTTCATAGCCGCGCGGGCGGCGTCGCTCGCTCGGCCGGCTGTTTGGTGGTTATTGAGGGAGCGATGGGCGCTCAATAACCACCAAACAGCCGCCCGCGCAGCTGTGAACTCTGCAGGCAGCATTTCCACGGCTCTCACGTTTTCACGTGTTTGTCATGTAGGTTTTTTCTCATGGTTTCTTTGATATTTGTCCACTTGTTGGTCTCTTATACGCTCGTTTAGTTCGTCTGCATGCACGGTCCTTTTATGAGGACAGTACATGCGGACGGAAAATACATACATTTCCTTGGAATGTACATTATATCCTTCAATGCATGTGATTACCTGCGATATTATAACTTCATTGGATGTACACCGAACGTATCAACCACGGCTCACTTTAGCCCTTTGACGGTGCTGGAAAGCGGTGATGTCTAGAATGACACGGATGTACTGCTTGTTGCACTCTGACGCACACGTATCTAAGCCTTGGCAGTTCTTCCAAAAAGAGAATATATTACTTCACTATGCCGTAAGTTCCTTCGTGGCGTGTGGCCTACATAAGTAACAACATATTCGACGCCATTCAGTCTCGCAAATGTTGACTTCTTCGAATTGCCCATGTTCGACTGTCCTCGAATCTTGGGAACACGTTGTTTTTTTTTATTGATTTGCTTGAGATATGGACAAGATTGGTGTTGATATTTACTAACAGCTAACGTTTCGGCGTTTTCGCCTTCGTCATTGCGTTACCAGGCGCTTGAGAGAATAAATCACTAATGGCTTTGATTTTTCCAGGCTCTGACGAAGGCTAAAACGCCGAAACGTTAGCTGTTAATAAATATCAGTACCTATGTTGACTTCTTCGCTTGTGGATTTCGTCTTGTCTCTTTCAGATGTAGTTCTCCTTGTTTTCTTTATGCTGAGGCAATAATATTGGGTAAAATGTAGTTGGGGAGAGGCACTTAGTCGTGTGCTTCTTTCTGGAAGTAAATAACTAAATCAGTCGGGGCCCTAAGACCTAAGCATTACTCTTAGAGGATTTACGACATGTATGCTAAAGAGTTACTAAGAGAAAAAAGTAAGAAAAAGCATCCAGGGGGAGTCCAGCGAATAAGGGCAACACCGAGTGCCCTCCCTCCCAACTACATTTTCTCCAAAATCGTTAACACTTGCAGCCTATATGATATTCAGAAGGGAAAATCCTCAGCACAGAGTAGGCACATTTGTTTCCATTTTCTTGCCAAAAGATTTTTTTCCATTCTCTTGCTAAAAGATTTTTGAAGTTTATTTTTTTTTGTTGGCATCGCGACAAGTGTATCAGGGACTAAAGTAGCGTTAACGCGCGTAGTTTGGAGATTATTTACTGGATCCTTCACGATTGAATTTTTTTACTCATACCTAAGAGTCTGGTCATCTTCAACATGGAAAAGTAATTTATAAGATTCTGGTGACCACAGATTCATCATCTGTGTCTGATGATCTAATACTCCCTATAAGGGTTTGAGGAGGGATTCACTGTGTTTATACAAAAAACAAACAAACAAGCGAAGTCAGACGTTTCCCTTCATTTCATTCGTGGCTATCGAAGCTGCGAAGTGAGTTCCTTTTCACGTGCGCGGGACAAGAGGTACACGGCTGACCGCTCTTGTCCTCCCTTCAGCACCTGAGATCATCTACACCCCGCCTCCTTATTGCTCTCTAATGAACGCTGCGCGCGACAAAGCGGTGTATACTGCGAATTTTGAAGGGAGAGGAATGAAAAACGATTTGACGCACCTAATTCTGATGTACCGGTACCGGTATAGTCAACTAAGCGCATATTATTGGAAATAAAAGAGAAGAAGTAGATCCTTCTATCCAATGCAACTTTACATAAGTAAAGATTATCGCTCCAGGGAAAAGAATAACATGCACATATTTTTAAAAATCTTATAGTTTAACACATTTCACGCCCTAACTCCTCTATATAAACTAGCAATGCATAAGTATATGTTTGTCTCGAAACCATTCAACGAATTCGTGTTCAACTTTCAACTGCAGCAACTATACACCCAGTAACTTTATGTCCTTATTACTTTGTATAATTCTTTAAACTCCTTTCTACATTTTACCTTTCAAAATTTTGCATATATATGTTTATATAAAGCGCATGTCAAATATTTCAACACCTGCTTGTACGTTTTATGCAGTTTTATATAATAAAACTTTTTAAGGTTCTTCAAACTTCTTTCAACAGCGTTTTATCGCTTCATTTCTATCTATTCTCTGCATAAAATCAATATGACAGGTTAGGCGTATTAGTGGCGAACAGAGACCTTTGTATTTTCGAGATATACGTTTAGATACAATGTATGCCTGCGAGGCATTATTTGCGCCTCTTTAGTTGTTGAATGATGGAGTTCTACCCAGCTAGATAAGCAAACCTCCACAACGGTTTACCGCCTCATAGTGGCGTGGAGGTGACTCTGGGCGTCGAACTGCGATGCACAGCGGAGGTTCGTCCTCCGGCAGGGTCTCCCAAGCTGAGAAGGAGTTCGACACATCCGACATTCCGACTTCTTGGTATCGGAAGCCTAGGTAAGAGTAAACTACTGCTATGATTCACCATTGTCTTGACAAAATGTCGCAAGGTGGCTCCCTGATTCACGTGATTGCTTTGCAAGAGACCAAGTGGAGAAGGAGCTACGCACGACAGATGAATGACGGTACACTCTTCATTCATGGAGAGAAGATTCCGTCGCGAAATGTAGGCGGTGTTGGTGCTGTTGTGCACCCATCTGTCGATCTTGTTGATTCTCTCGTGATCCTGTCACCTCGTCTGTCCATTCTTTGCCTCTGCTTTCTGCGCCAAAAACCCATCAGTCTCATCAACTGCTATTCACCAACATCAGCAGCTGATGATTCCGAATTGGACGCGTTTTACGAGGAGCTGGAGGAAGTAGTCTGCAACGAGGTCCTTTTACAAATTCGTTGTCGAAGACTTTAACGCAAAACTAGGAAAGGCCACAGAAGAGGAATACAGGATTGGAAGATTTGGACTAGAGAACCGGAATGCAAATGGCAATCGTCTCGCCGGGCTGTTGTCCGCCGCTCGTCTCTTTCATGGAAGCTCTCTTTTCATGAAGAAAGATCATCGTCGATGGACATGGGAATCGCCCAATGGCGCCACTTGTGCGGAGATTGACCACATACTCACCAACAGGAGGTGGGGTCTACTTGACATCTCTTTAGTACCATCCTTTTGCAGTGGTTCTGATCACCGTCTCCTTCTTGCGAAAATACGACTTAGCCACACGATGGAAAAGAACATCTGCTATCGGCCACGAAGGAGAAAAGAAGTCGTCTACGACGATTGCGTACTCGAACATTCCTTATCCCAAGGTGACTGGCACATCGAGGAGGACCCAAACGTGGACTACGAAATGCTGCTCTGAGGATTACGACCCTGTGCTGAATGTGCCTCGAAGCCGCGCACGACAAACTTGGATCGAATTTCGAAGACCACCAAGGAATTGTTGGAAAGAAGAAGGACTTTGAGGTTTGATCCAAATTCATCGCACATTGAGCGGTTAGTAGCAACACTAGCTGCAGGAAAGCGTTGCAGAAGGATCTTTCGAAATAGAATCAGACGAAGATTCTGGAAGCAGCACAAAGAAGAAGGAGTCTGAAGAAGTGCCGCAGGGATCCCCGCGAATATGATATTACGCTAGCAGCCTTCCTGAGCGAATTCGGACTCGCACGTGTTCTTGTCGTGAGATGGAAATCATTACGGAGAGGTTCTACTCGAACCTTTTCCGTTCATCAACTCCTGTGTCAAGCCCGATCATCCCCACTCCACCACCGATTCTCACTTTCTTCTCCCACAGAAGGTCTACCACAGATTCTCCTTTCGGAAGTACGAGTCGCTATCAAGAGCATGAATCCGGTGGAAATCCTCGCAAAGCGTTCTCATTCACAAGAAAGGTAAAGAACTCTTGGAACTACCGTCCGCTATGCATACTGAGCGCCTTGTACAAAGTATTAACCAAGATAATTCTCAAGCGCATATCTAGGATACTGGATTAAGCCCACCCTTAAGAACAAGCTGGATCTTGTCAGCTGCATGACCGAAATCCAGACCGTGTCGAAGGTCATAGAGGTTTGCCGGGAATACCGCCTGCCCCTTTTTTAACCTTCGTCGACTATGAGAAAGCCTCCCACAGCGTAGAAACGAATGCAATACTGTCAGCGCTGGTCGATCAAGGTGCGTCATATGTGAGGAAATTAGCCAATTGTCACGATCGATGCACCAGTAAGACTAAGACACAGCTTTTCCACCGCCCTCTCACCATACCCATTGGAAAGGGGATACGACAAGGCGATACTATATCGTCGAAGCTGTTCACGGCTGCATTGCAATGGATAATGAAATCACTTTCCTGGAAAGAAAGAGGCATACGTGTTGATGGAAGATTTCTTTCGAACCTTCTTTTTGCGGATGACTTCGTTCTCTTTTCGAGCAGTACCAATGAAGCAGAAACGATGCTCAACGAATTGAACGAAGTAGGGAAGAAAACAGAACTGCGAATAAACAGGAAGAAGACACAGTTTATGAAGAACGCCTACTGCGAGGACGGAGTACAACTTGAAGGCTCCCAAATCGTGGAAACTTTGTTATACGTATACTTCGAACGTTCTGTGAACATTGAAAACTTGAAGGAAGAACTGAATAGAAGAATGAGAGCAACATGAGCAGCATTCGCACCCGTCAGGGAAGCTACGGACCGAAATCTTCGTGCCCATCTGTTCGACTCGACAGTTCTTCCAGCACTCATTTACGCAGCGAAGATGTGGACGGACACCGCTGCCACGTTTAAGAAGCTAATTACTACCCACAGAGTCCTTGAGAGATGATGTTCTGATGGTTAACCGGAGCACATACAACACCTAGCCGGTCTTCGCAGCTCCGACTTAAGAGGAATCTCCTGTCTTCGCGATCCTGCGGAATATATATATGGAAAGCAAAGCATAGATGGGCCGGTCACATTGTGAGAAGAATCGATGATAGATGGGCTAAAAAAACGCTAGGGTGGGTACCAAGAGATGCTAAACGCCCTCGAGGGAGACCGCCAACGAGGTGGGGTGACGTGTTCGCTACGCGGATGGACCAGCTGAGAGCTCAGCTGGATACGGCTCAAGGACCTCGTCAACGTCACTCACCAAACTTGACAACATCTTGGATGACAGTAGCGAGGAAACGAAACGAGTGGAAGAGATGGAAGGGCCCGCACGTCCAGTGAAGGCGGTCCATTTAAGTACCTAAGTGTATAGATAAGTATGTAAGATAAGCATATCGGAGAGGAGATAGCATACCGTTGATTGATTACTGTGATCGTTAGGTTTTGTAAGGATATCACAGTGATGTTGACTTGTTCGTCTCGTATGGTCTCATCAACAGAACCTTCGTATCCTTCCCCATTTTCGTGGACAGTTTCGTTAGATGGCATTGTGTGACACTTACTGTCAACGCATGACCCAGCTTGTGCATATCCTTCAACGTGGTATATTTGTACTTCAATCTCTTTTGTGAAGAATTCCAGGACCTTGGAGCAAGTCATTTTCATTGGCTTTTTTTTTGGTGATCCTTATGAACTCAAGCGTTTGCTTCGAGTGGTTGGTTTGTATGCAAATTTTGGAGATAAGGCGCTTAAATAGGAGTTCCTCATTGTACTGATAGAAACACTTGTTTTGCTCATTGTAAATGAGGTTCGCTGAGTGCCGCATGTATCCGTGCTGACTTGCACTCGCACTCATGAGAACGGTAGCTAAAATTACTGCAGTCAGACCAGCATATGGAAGTGGTGCAGGAATGAATACGTTAGTGCAGTTACTACGATCGTGTCGTGTAATAATCATGGGTAGTTGTTCCAATGGTTTGGCTTTGTTAGCAGGCTTGAGTTTGTGCATTGATCAGACTAAAATAGTCAGAATCACGGCAAAAATACAAAGCACTACTGTTAAGGTAGCGATTGCCCCTGCAGGCCAACAGTGAAGGTTGCCTAGAAAAGCTTTTGAGAGAAGGTAGTGATGATCACAGAAGTCTGGTCGATGGCATGTTGTCTCAAGTTTCTCCATGCTGTGGTTGCCTAGCATTTTGTGTGCAACCTTTACTTGATCGTTGCGAGGAGATATCGGTAATGTGTATGCAAGGTTCTTTGTGACCTCATTGAACGTTCCACAATGGCCATCAGAACATAGCTGGAAAGTATCTTTCGAAGGTGAGATGTTGATCTTTCCCTTCACTCAGTATTGCTATGTTTAAGATTACGAACTACTACGAACTGGGGCTGAAAGGTGCGCAGTACACTATCACGCGAACATCTCTTGCTCTAACCAGTATTGCTATGTTGTCAATAATACCTCCAATATTGGCTAAACGTGCTAAATCTATCTATCTATCCTATCTATCCTATCCTATCCTATCTATCCTATCCTATCCTATCTATCCTATCCTATCCTATCTATCCTATCCTATCCTATCCTATCTATCCTATCCTATCCTATCTATCCTATCCTATCCTATCTATCCTATTCTATCCTATCTATCCTATCCTATCCTATCTATCCTATCCTATCCTATCCTATCTATCCTATCCTATCCTATCTATCCTATCCTATCCTATCTATCTATCCTATCCTATCTATCGAGGCATGGTGTTAACGTGAACGTAAGGTCGTTTGTTTGTATTCATCTCTAACCTCGTTGTATAATTCTTGGAGGTTTTCTTTCGCCTCTTTAATTTGCCTTATGCTTATTTGCAACAGTGCTATGGGTGATCGGCATTTCTGGTATGCTTCTTCGTCAACTATTGTATACTGTTTGTTTAGTGTATTCCCTATAGTGGGGCACTAACGTTTTCAACTTCGCTGCGCTGAGAACTATTGGCGTTTTGTGAAAATGCAGTGCCATTTTTTTCTTTATCCACGAGCCAATGCGATAAACTTCGCTTGACCTACTGTAACTTTGATAGAGGTGTGATCAACCGTTTCCTGACAGTGATCTGCGTTCCAGTTACGTTTGTAAGGGAACGACTTTGCCCAATCACTGGGATGAATCTAATATGATTCACAGTCTTTGGTTTGACCGTGTAAGTTGCTCAATGAGATAGTCTCTTTCTCCAGAGGCCAAAGATATCACTTTTTGACGCGGGAGATGCGGATTTATTTTAACCGATGCACAAAAATGTGTAGGGTACAGAAACTCTTGGGATCTTGGCCTGTATCGTTCCGATGTGTAACTAGCAGGTTCAGTGAATTACCACAACCAGACGACTACTCGTGAGCAACGGAGGCGAAGTATAGCTAACACATATCAATCGGGTGCTGCTATAAGCGGGCCAGGCCCATAACTGCTTGAGTCGCAGTGAGGTCACCATAGGTGACCATCGTCGGTATGATGATGACTTCAAAAGTAGTTGGAATTTATTGTTTTCTGAATTAAAACAAATTCGAGTTTTAGGCACATCCTCCTTTATGAAACCTTTTCAAGAGAATCCGTGTTTCCATGTTTCCAATAAATTACTGATACTAAACACATAGTTAACTTCTTCCAAACACAATTGAAGCTTTTTCATTCGTCTCTTCACTATTTTCTTAACTTGCACCACTACCATTTTTTTGAATAAGTTTCTGTTTAATTTTATATTTCACAAACATCAGAACATGTCCAGTAGTTACATCCGCTGTCCTCCATAGTGAGTGTTTCACAAACCTTCAAAACGAAACAAGTAGGAGATGAAGTACATTCATGATTACGAGCTAGTATATGAGGCTGCACATGAGGGATACTTCAATATCAAATGAAGAAGCTGCTTTTCATCTAGCAAAGTACACCCTGCAACATGCACCCTATCGGTTTGCACGCAAAAAGTAGAAGTGAATGTGATGCTGTTTGCCTGGCCATTCATTATATTATTGCTCCCTTATATTCTCAATTGCGATGTAAATGCATAAAATAAGCTCCCTTCATGAAGACTCTAGTTACAAGAACTGTTTGTTCTTCATGAAAGTACTCGAACCGATTTTTGGAGGACGACTCATTTTGAACTCTCACCCCTTGGATATCCGTGCTCAAGAATTGAAGTTCTAAGCAAATCTATCCTCAGATCCATAGGTGCGATAAGGAGGAGACAGACCCTCTTGATTTGAAGAGGGTCTAGCTCGTGGGATGAGGCTCAAGTGGCGAGGATCTCTTCGCCAATCGTCCAGAAGTGACGGTAAGGGGGTTCTTTTGCACACCGTCCAAAGGTGAGGAGGTCCCTCCTCCAACCATCCAAAAGTGAAGAGGGTCGGAGCATCGGGTCCGACTATCGCATATATGCTCAGATTAGTGTTGCAGGAAGTCAGTTTTGCTGTACTTACCTTTTGTATTGCATTGGATAACGAGTAGATGCGGATCTGAAATAATTACGCAAGGTGAAAAGCAAAAACATGGCAGGATAAGGTCTCACAATAATGAATGGAAAGGTTGCTGTGCTCCAACATGGTGTACTGCAACGAAACTGCCGAAACAAAATCTGCGCCCGGGGTACGGTAAAGAGGGTCCCGGCGGCTTCTCCGCAAATCCCTATGAGACATAACGTACCCAGTGGATATCCCGGCGGGTACGCGAACATACCTCGACGAGGTCACGCTCCAGTCGTTCATAGAAACGCAGACAACCGTCTAAGCCCTTCTGGCCATAGAGACGCAAAGAACTGTGCACTTGCAAGGAAATATGCAGAGAAGAGCGGTGTGGGTTGTCGAAGTTACCGAATAAGTCAAAGAATAATAGAGTCAGATAGAAGTACATGGGATTTCATATGGTGTTCTAATACAGAAAGGGAGTCAGTTTTTCTTTATATTACTTCCAGAAAATAAGTAAGAAAGAAATCTTATCTAATTTGAACTTTTCTTCCTGTAAGTTCCATGAAGTCAGAAGGTCCCTCTGTAGGTCTTTTGTGTAAATAAGACTACAAAAAAGCTTGAGAGTTGCAGGACAACAATAGTTCCCATTACCGTTACTTTTGAAAGCTGCAATGTTCTGTTTTAACAAAAAATTTTATATGTAATTTGAAGCTATTAGATACATCCTTATCTCATATTTCACGTGAGAATTTCTCTTGCTTCTTGTACGATTATAAGTTCACCTTACATCACAAAATTGCAGTGGATGTGTCTGATTCTCCAAAACAATTTGGTAGACAGCGAATTAAATCCTAGCCGGTGATGCAGCGTATGATTAGCGATAGGTAAGCAGAGTCAACTACTTAGGTGCCAACGAAAGTGAATATATTTAGGATACGCACCATCACTAATACCTCTGACGAGGCTTGGCCGAGGCATGCTCGAAATTCCGCTGGGACCCTCTCTACACGCACCCTCTGCGCCCATACTGTAGTGGCTTTTATTTTCATTAGCGCAACCAACTCATCGCTGTATTGCGAGAAGTTAGCGATACCTCCATTCCGATCTCAGCCAGTATGCATCGGTTCATGCAATTGCACCGAGCTTGAGCTCGTTTCGACCCGACTATAGCCTATGTGGGAGAAACCCGACATAATCATCATCTTCATCTTCTTATTTTATCTTTTTTGAAATTTCATCTCTGAAAGAAGCAGCTCCACGACGCCGGCGCACCGAATCGACGCTGTAGGACCCGACCCACCCCATTTCATAGCTTTGTGTGTGTGTGTGTGTGTGTGTGTGTGTGTGTGTGTGTGTGTGTGTGTGTGTGTGTGTGTGTGTGTGTGTGTGTGCGTGTGTGTGCGTGTGTGTGTGTGTGTGTGTGCGTGTGTGTGTGCTTGTGTGTGTGTGTGTGTGTGTGTGTGTGTGTGTGTGTGTGTGTGTGTGTGTGTGTGTGTGTGTGTGTGTGTGTGTGTGTGTGTGTGTGTGTGTGTGTGTGTGTGTGTGTGTGTGTGTGTGTGTGTGTGTGTGTGTGTGTGTGTGTGTGTGTGTGTGTGTGTGTGTGTGTGTGTGTGTGTGTGTGTGTGTGTGTGTGTGTGTGTGTGTGTGTGTGTGTGTGTGTGTGTGTGTGTGTGTGTGTGTGTGTGTGTGTGTGTGTGTGTGTGTGTGTGTGTGTGTGTGTGTGTGTGTGTGTGTGTGTGTGTGTGTGTGTGTGTGTGTGTGTGTGTGTGTGTGTGTGTGTGTGTGTGTGTGTGTGTGTGTGTGTGTGTGTGTGTGTGTGTGTGTGTGTGTGTGTGTGTGTGTGTGTGTGTGTGTGTGTGTGTGTGTGTGTGTGTGTGTGTGTGTGTGTGTGTGTGTGTGTGTGTGTGTGTGTGTGTGTGTGTGTGTGTGTGTGTGTGTGTGTGTGTGTGTGTGTGTGTGTGTGTGTGTGTGTGTGTGTGTGTGTGTGTGTGAGAGCATGTGCCGAAATAAATAATTAGCCAGAATAAAGACTGATAACGGTCCAAGTTTTGTTTAAGAAAAGTAGTCCACAGTTACTCTTTAATTATTGCTTGCTTCATTATTTCTGTTATTGTTATTGTTATTATTATAATATATAATTATTGTCATTATTTATTATTATTACTTGTATGTAATGTTACTCCAGGTGCCAGATTTCAAATGGAACACTGTTTTTAGATGGAGCTCTTCCGGTTCTTGATGCGATTGTGAGCAATCGTTTTGCTTTACTTCTATCTTCTAACAAGTCGTAATGCTGTCCCTCAATATTCTCATTTTACTGGAACTGTTCTGTCAGTGCCATGCTGAGTTGAGTAAGAAGCAACTAAAGTAAGTTGGGTCTCCGGTTTATTTTCGGCAACCATCATGTCTTTGTCTAGTACTAAAAGTATGTTTTAAGCCTTTTTCGTGAATTCAGTTTCTTAGAAGAAATTATTGCCAATAACTTCAGAAAGACACTCAACACTGCTCTAACTGAACTGCACTTTTGAGCGCAAAAACGTACATGGAGCACAAAATGTTCTTAAATGACAATTTGCTTCTTCATATGAGAAGCTTTTGAGAAGGCGATGGTTCACCATTCGACAGGTCATCACAGGAAGTTAACAGCTGAGTCAGCCGGGAACTTTAAAAGCTAAGCAATGGTCTTCGAGGGCCAATGACATGTAAGATGAAACTATTAAGAAAAAAAAAAGAGCTGAAACTACTACTGCTTTTACTTTATCACACTTTCTAAGCAGAAGTGAATAGCTGAGTCATATCATGTATGACCAACACTACTGTACTTTCAACGAAACCAAAAATTTCCTTAGTGGTGGTTTCTCCACAATTTGCGATGGACAGTCAAGAACGAATTTTGTGCTCCAGTTTTTTTTTTGCACTCTGTAGGTGTAGTTCGGGTACAGTTCAATTAGAGCAGCGTTCAGTGCCCCTTCAACTACATTTACCCATCGGACGCTTCATTATGGCAGCGACAGCGGTACTTCGCGAGTCAAACACTGAATGATTATTTCATTTTATTTGACAGTGTTAAAATGCCCAAAAACTTTGGGATGTTCACGCTTCTACTCACGCTGTTGTGTAGTTCGGCTTCCATACTGTTTCCGTCGAAGTAGTAGCAAGTAATCTAGAACAATAATTCTGGTCTTTGCTATTAAAGGCAACATACAACG
Organism: Necator americanus; assembly: GCF_031761385.1. Lineage (NCBI taxonomy): Eukaryota > Metazoa > Nematoda > Chromadorea > Rhabditida > Ancylostomatidae > Necator > Necator americanus. The sequence continues at coordinate 20,134,989 of NC_087376.1, forward strand.
AATTTGACGTGGTGGGGGAATCAGTGGGGAAAGTTAGTGATAGTGTTGTAGATTGCGGAATCCGGGGTTGTTCTACCTAATCATCGTAAAAGAATGGCATGGGAATCGCTTTCTTTCTTACGAGGTACGTTAGAACGCTCCTCTATGTGTACGTTCCCTTCACCAGCCTATCTAAGTGTTTCGATTCATGTCTCATATGAAATCCAGTCTAAACCGTTCGGCTAAATCCTGATTTCAGACTTTTTGTAGTGTTCGCTTCACTCGCCTTCACCGATCAATAAGAAGTGACTAATAATAAGTGACGTTTTTGTAAAATTATAATTGTTTTGCTCTTCTGTCAAAGCTTTCTTCTCCTTTTTCCCCCAAAAATTTGGGCACAGATGAGAGATTTCATTATTTTCTTCCTAAACGCGTCAGTACTATATTTGGAGAACAATCAAACTTGATTTTACATCTATGTCTCTGAAACCTGATTCTCTGAAACCTCCACAATTTGAAAATACTATTCGATGTATGAGTTTCCTCCGCTCACAACTACTAGCACACAATGATGTGCTAACATGAAATGACGCGAATATCACTATAGTAGTGATAAAAATAACGTTCTACGTCAGATCGCGTAAACTGTTGACTACAATGTACCGGCGCACCATTCCGACGCCATGGGACACACACACACACACACACACACACACACACACACACACACACACACACACACACACACACACACACACACACACACACACACACACACACACACACACACACACACACACACACACACACACACACACACACACACACACACACACACACACACACACACACACACACACACACACACACACACACACACACACACACACACACACACACACACACACACACACACACACACACACACACACACACACACACACACACACACACACACACACACACACACACACACACACACACACACACACACACACACACACACACACACACACACACACACACACACACACACACACACACACACACACACACACACACACACACACACACACACACACACACACACACACACACACACACACACACACACACACACACACACACACACACACACACACACACACACACACACACACACACACACACACACACACACACACACACACACACACACACACACACACACACACACACACACACACACACACACACACACACACACACACACACACACACACACACACACACACACACACACACACACACACACACACACACACACACACACACACACACACACACACACACACACACACACACACACACACACACACACACACACACACACACACACACACACACACACACACACACACACACACACACACACACACACACACACACACACACACACACACACACACACACACACACACACACACACACACACACACACACACACACACACACACACACACACACACAGCTGTGAAATGGGGTGGGTCCACCGGCGTCAAATTAACACACACGGACTATTATTATATAGCATGATATGCGCAACTTAAGTTCAAGGAGGGTTAGTCAAACAAGGGCGGGTGTTCTTTTATGGGACGAAGGTATAAATACTTTATGTTTAGAAGATCTTCCATAACTTTGTAAGAAGAGGAGTACTTTTGAACGTATTCTATCGAAGAGAACTTGCTCTGCAAAATCGTTCACAAAATTATTACTTTTTGGGACCTCTGTTTTTATTGAGATAGGACGTGCTTTTTTGGTAAAATAAATCAGATGTTATGAAGGACGTTTTTTCCCATTCGTGTCTGCTCAATTTTTGGAAAATCTTTAAAAATTCGGCTTCTGATGAAAAAAAATTCCAATCACAACATACTTGGAACCGAACTGCTCCTATTAAAATATAACAGAGTTAATGACATTATCCAAAATCATGCACTTTTTCATGGATCAAAAGTCTGGACCAGCAGTAGCAAATTGTACCATTCCAGGAGAACAGCACCACGTTAAAAAAATCGTCTTTCCATTAGGATATATGATCTAAAAACCATGTGCATTGTTTCTCTTTTCCAGGTGATTTCCTCTTCTTAATAAATTGATAATCTTGATTAATCTTGATTGATAAAAATTTTAAAAATTACATTTAAATTCCAAAGAACTAGGTCCCAAAAACAGCAGTCCAACTGTTTTGTTGAACCGAACTTATTCCGCAAAATTTGTCGTGAGATTATGTCAGAAGTAATTCTCAAAGTTTTCTTCTCACAAACGATCATTAAAACATATATTACGCAACAACAAGATAACAACACAACAGACATTAACGATCATCAAAACCTGGCAATGCTCACTCAATTTCAGTTTTTTCGCCCATTAAATGTTATTAGGTCCGTATATAAATTATATAGAGGTGTAATATAGAGTTATTCATCCTTTAGGTACGGTTATAAATGCTTTCCTCTTCTTTTCTTTCGCAAAAAAATTGGTACAGCGAGTAATCGAACTGGCGAAATTTCATTGTCGTCTTTGATTGATAAGTTCGCGTTTCCTATTGTTATTTCGTTATTTAAGGAAGGATAGAGAGATCATACCATCATCACATTTGACATGCGTAACCAATAGTTTTGGCTCTGTCCAGGATAAACAAGCCAAGCGTAAGTTGGGATTTTTCCCAACAGGTGGTTGTTGGGGGGAAGAGAAAAAAAAAATCGAGGACAGAGCTTATGTTCCACAAAAATGACACAAGGACCTCGAGGGTTCGATTCCCACTGGGTCCAAATATTTGCAGAGGAAAAAAAAGACTAGTACTGCATCTAAAAGATTAGTTACTCAATACTGCACAGTTCTGAACAATTTACACTTGAATTTCATTAAAATAATTGCTAGAAATGTGTGAATTTTGTTAGATCTATAACTTTGCGAGAAGAACACGCTGAGAAACCCTTTTCAATGTGTTTTGCTGAAGGTATGTTATTACAAAATGATCAGATTAGTATTCTGTGGGATCCCTAGTTTTTTTTTTTGCCTATAGATGGAAAATTTGCCAAAATTCAGATCTCTGTTGAAGCGTGAAAAAGTGCGTGGTTTTAAATAATGTCTAATTACTAAGCTCATACTTGATGTAAAAGTCGGTTTGCAGTTTGTTGGCGAGGATTTCCGCTATCGCAGTTCCGATACAGACGGAAAAAAATGCTAATTTCCTATTTGGGTTACTTTTAACCCAAAAATACTAAGTCAAGCGTTTTGTAGAGCTTTTATCACGAAGTTGTTAACGATCTGCTAAACCAAGCAATATTTACACAGTGTAGTAGCTCTGGCCGTCAATTTTTATTAAATCTACGTACAAATTATGTATATTGAATTATTCATCTTTTTGGTGCAGTTTTAAGTTTTTCCTCATTTGCTAAGTTCTGTTCAGCAGTGAATCGAATCCGCAAGATCCTTCTGCTGCCTCTCTTTGATCTGTGCGCCTTTCTTCCTTACAATTCGATTTCGCTAAGAAGGGGTGGTATGAAGGTCGTTTCCGACGGGACCGTATTCCGCCATCATGCTAGTCTCTTTTTTATCAGTGATGCTAAAAACAAATAGTGAAAATACAAATAAATCTGGACCTTTGACTTTGTTTACTGGAATCATGGAATCAACTTGTCAGAAGGAGTGAACTGCGATTGCTGTTTGTATTTCGCTGTAGTTTCAATGCAGTTGCCTTCGCCGGAGCCTGGAAAAAGGTCCAGTCGCACTGCATCTCCCTCAAATACCTCAGCTGTAACAAGTTACATAAATAGAGCAGAACCACAACGCTTGCCTCAGCAAAAATTTCGCCGAGGATGTTATGTTGTTATCAGGCCACCATATGGTAGAATTTCTTCGCTTATAGTTATTAAGGTGCGATTTGCATGTGACATCGACATCCTAGATAGGAACCAGCAAAGATCGTTAGATCTTGCTCTGTTCGGACTCCACTCTTTGGTCGCGGCTGTTTGCTCCTCCATTCTGTTCATGCTGAACTTTCATAATTCATCCAAAGCACTAACAGAGTTCTGCTAGTCGCAATTTGCGATTCGTACAACAGGATACTCCCCAAAGGTGTGTATTAATATCCATAGGTATGATAAGGTGAAGTCGGTCTTTTTCTACTTCTTCTAAATGGGAGGATCTCCTGATTTATGAGACTCTTCTAGGTGAGTCACGTTCGTCGTTACCTTTTCAATATATTCAGATACAGCCGGCGGATCAAAGCCGGCTAGTCTCGAGGCTACGTGGCGCGTCCTTAAATGACGGATAAGGGGCTAATCGCGGACCAAAAGCGATCTTGTGCCTGCCTTGAGATGTAGGTGGATTCGAGGGATGGACTCCTTGTTTCTGCTGTGCTAGGATCGACTCTCAATAACATAGTATTCCGTACTTCGGTTCGGCCGAAAGCCTCCAATCAAGTGACTGTTCTCGCAAGAACTCACAGGACTAGTGGCCCATGACCTACCCATGAGTTTTAAAATCATATGCATTTCACAGTAATAAAAAGAGTCTCTTGATTCCGGAGGAAAGCGTGGTACGGTAGTGCCAGGATGGACTGAGTTGCAGCAGTCATGTAGGCTGCCATAACGGAAACTTACTAGGATGACGATCTATACGGTGCGGGACAAGAGGTACCCGTGAAAACCGGCTGACCGCTCCTGTCCTCCCTTCAGCACCGCGCACCTCCGCGTGATTACGGCTGCCACACCACCACCTAGACATCCTCCACAACCCCCTGAGACTACCTATACCCCGCCTACCTATTGCTCTCTAATCAACGCCGCGCGCGATGCTCGCGCCGGCGGCTACTGCGAATTTCGAAGGGTGGGAAGTGAAAAACGAATTGACGCAGCAAATTCTGGTGTATAAAAACTTCTGGTGTTCTGGTGTTCGGACATAGTAAACTAAACGCATATTATTGGAAATAAAAGAGAAGAAGTAGATCCTTCTATTCAATATAACTTCACATAAGCAATGATTATCTTAAAAAGATGTTGCAGGGAAAAGAATAACATGCATATATTTTCACACATCTCATAATTTCACGCATTTCACCCCCTAACTCTTCTGTGTAAACTCGTAGTGCATAAATACATGTTTGTCACGATGTTATTCAACGAATTCGTGTTCAATTTACAACTGAAGCAGCTATAGGTACGTCAACTTTATGTGCTTATTACTTTGTATACATTCTTTAAACTTCTTTCTACATTTTACCTTTTCAAAATTTTACATAGATATAATGTTTATATAGAACGCATGTCAAATATTTCAGCACTTGCTTGTACGTTTTATACAGCTTTATGTAATAGAACTTTGTATGGTTCTTCAAAGTTCTTTCAACAGCGTTTTACCGCTTCATTTCTATCTGTTCTCTGCATTAGATCAATATGACAGGTTAGGTGTATTAATGGCGAACAGAGGCGTTCGTGTCTTCGAGATATACCTTTTGGTACAGTGTATGTCTGCGAGGCATTATTCGCGTCTCGTTAATCGTTGGATGCCAGTTTTACCCAGCTAGATAAGCAAAAAGGAATCCTTAGAAAGCGAAAAAAAGTGAAGAATATAGCATAACACCGATCAGTGGGACATTTTTTGAAACATCTCTTGCATTCCCAGAGATGGATGAGTGTTTCCCACCTAACAAGTCGAAACGGGATAATTCCATTTTCACTCGCATTTCTAAATGCCATATCACTTATACAAACCTATTTCATTCTTTCCTTCTTTTATATTAACTTACAAGCACAATTTATGTAGACCTTCGAACAACATCTAATACCAGGCACTGTTCTTTTCGTTCGATTCTAAAAGCACATCATAAGAGCTGCAGGCTCGGCGAAAAAAAACTCGTCGTACGAGCGGCAGACGCGGCAAAATGGGTGGGGAGGGTGGCGTGGGCGGGGCGTTAGGAAGACGTAGCACATGAGGAGCAATCGGCTACTGTAGCGATTATGACGGTATCAGGAGATGCACGGCGCAGTTGACGCTCATTTGCCTCCCGGATACGCGGCGGCACATCATACGGATACCTCTTGATCGTTCCCCCGATCTATACTTATAACAGACGCACGCTTGAATCTAGTGTGGTAATTGAAGATTTGATGATATAAGCCAGGAAATTTAAGTACGACGTCATCGGAGTGACCGAGACGAGACGACACCGCTCACTGAACGCCGTATATGAAAGTGGAGAAAAACTGTTCTTAAGAACAAGCGATAGTAGATGAGTTGGCGTCCTTGTCAACACGAGTATGGCAAAAAAAAAAGACTTTCGAACAACTTACCACCCGAATCGGACGTCTGCGGACAAGAAGATGGTTCAGTGTCAGCTTTGACTATTTTCGTCGCTTACGCTCTAAGAAGAAGAAGAAGCCGAAGCTTTCTATACGGACCTGGAGAAGTTCTACCTAGAAGAACTATCATTAACTGGGATCTTTTTGCTACGCTAGCTCTTGTGAAGATTCCGCAATAGAAAGCATCGGCGAGGAGTTCGATCGGCTCGTTGAACACCTTCATGACTGTACGAGGAATGCTCAGAGTTCAAAAACGACCATCTAGAGCTGAAACTCCAGCGTGTAGCTGCACGAGCCGCAGGCAAATAAAAGCTCATGTCCGAGCTCGCAAAGCTTTGCAGAGAGGCTATAAACGAAGACCTCAAAGAGAGAAGAGCCAAAATATTGGGTGAAGCTGCAGAGGCGGGAGAGAGCATCCGCCATGCCCGTCAGGACTTCGCCAGTCGCAAGACGGGGATGACTGCTCTTCTGAACCGGAAGGGGACAACCACTGCATCGAGAAGGGGAATGGAGCAAATCATCCACGACTTCTATCTTTCCCACAGCCATGCCCATTTGCTTGCTCACCTTCTGAAGGAAGGGAAAAAATAGTATGGCAACCGGTTCCGGCGGGGTATGGTGTGATCTACAGTGTTTCATCGATGTAACGCAAGAGTAGAAAAGAAATGCCGCTATTTCTCACCTTTGTCGACTTAAATGAGGCTTTTGACTCAGTCGAGACGGATCTGGTCGTGAAGGCCTTGGACAACCAAGGTGTCCTTACTGAGTAAATAAAGGTGTACTTCGAGAGTTGTACAGTAACTTCACGACCAAAATTTCCCTATTCTACAGTAACGTCACTATCGACGTGAAGAGGGGGCTTCTTCAGGCTGACACAATCTCATCCAAAATATTCAGCGCCACTCTTGAGGACGCGATGCGAGGATTAGAATGGTATAACGTGGGAGTGAAAGTTGATGGCCGGCTTAGACCATTCACGCGTTGCTGATGAGATCTTTTTGATAACATCAAGCATGATAGGTAAAGTGCAACGAGTGCTGGTCGAATTGAATGAAACGTGTAGAAAGATATGTCTCTAGCTGAACCTGGACCAGACGATGTTCATAAGGGACGGATGGGTTTTTGATGCTCCATTCACTCTCCACGGAACGAACATCTGAATGTCATGTATATCTATGTAAGGAAATTAACGTGATGAACGTCCTGACCTTCGAGCTGAGCAGAAGAAAACGAGCGGCTTGGGGAGCATATAATAGCATTGAGGATGTAGTGAAGAGGACTAAGAACATCCGGCTACGTGCTCACCTATTCAACATCACCGTTATTCCTCCTTTGACCTACGCTTCAGAAACCTGGGCGTGTCGCAAGGAGGAGAAAAATGGGATTAGCGTCATAGAAGGCGCAATTGAAAGGGTGATACTAGGAATATCCCGCTTCAAAGAATGAATGTGAAGTTCACTTGTACGTCACCGATGGAAGATCAGAGACACTGACGCATATGCCAAGGAAAGTAAAATTAGGTGGGGCAGACACGTGATGCGTTTTAACGACAATCGTTGGACCAGAGCCGTAAGCAACTGGATACCACGCGACATCAAACGCACCGCAAGAAAACCGCCGGCGCAACGGTCAGATCTTTTTACGTTGTCTTTCGAAGAAAAATGCGATGCTCTTCAAGTCCCTCGAAGAACAGAAGCCACTGGGCAACCCTTGCGCACGATCGGGACAAATGGAAGTATTATTGGTGCCCGCTCGAGCAAATCTATTAACAACTGGGAGCACAGGTGATACAAGTGACTTCCATGCACTTCTATAGTTTTGAAAACTGCAATTTGGGATTCATACCTCTTTACGTTTGTAGGTGATGAACCAATTGAACGATATGATTGCCCTTGTGGCTTGCATGCGGTCACTGGGAATTTTCACCGCTTTGAAAATTTTTGCCTTTTGAAAAATAAAGGCAAGTCTGTTGAATAACGTAGGTCTATTCGAGGAAACAACAAGGCGCTTACTTCCATGGCGTGTTCACAGTGTAGGACTCTGTAGGAATTGTATGATAATAATACGTGTGCCGTTGCATAACCCATTGTGTACGTCAAGGCTGCGCAAAGGTATTACTATGCATGCAGTCTTTGAGATGGAGGGCATTCATTAGTTAATTTCATCAATGCTGAGATTAGAGTTTGCTCCTAGTCATGCCGATCGATGTCGTATCAATATCTGGTGGTATGTGATTGAGTATTTTCAGTTTCAAAGTCTTGGACAGAGGTCAGAGAAAAAATTTATTGGTACAAGCCTGCTTCGTCAACGCGACCTCCATTTTCAATGATGGGTAGCATTTGGAGAGTATTTTTTGAATTGATGATCAGACACCAGAAATATTCACGTATTGACCTTTTGTCTTCCAAAGAGAAATTAGAAAAAAGGAAAGAAAAAGAATTGCCTCAAGAGACTCTTTAGAGCCACGGGAACTTCTTTCCACTTACTGATGTCCACTTATCTCAGTTCGTTTGATTTTTTGAATGGAGTTTCATGCACGACGTACGGTTTTGATCACCTACGACTAAATTGAAAGCAGAAGTTTGGGGGTGATATCTATCCAAGCTATATTTAGAACATTTTCAACAGTCAGGACAAAGTGATATATAGTCATGTACACAAAAATCTTGCCTTTACCAAGTGGACGATGGAATAGCACTGGCCTACTGGATGACTTCCCAGCCATTCGGGGGCTGTCATAGTCGACTGGCACATTGTCCACATCCAGTCCAGAGATGTTAAGATTGAGACAGCTGTAGAATTTTTGTCAAGAAGAGCTGTATCATTTATTTCGCGAGATGCTTCCGATTCCGCAACTGCTGGGAGAACCCACTAGAGAAGAAGGATGTTCCATAGCTCCTCCTTAAAAGCTCGCCAAAGTCATTCAGAAATAGGTGGGATCAATTCGCCAAGTACGAATGTACAGGCGATGTTACTCCGAAACTGCAAACAGACAAAATCAAGCAGCTTACCGCAATGATTTTCCAGAAAATCTGTCATCCGCCAAATATCTGTCTATCTGCTTAAACAAAATTTTGTGTGAGGATACTTTCAACAGTTCGTACCTCTTCGAGGGGCTTAAGTTTTCAGTCTAGTTCAAGTCCAATTCCAGTTTTGCGAACCAGTCCTCTTCCTGTGGGCTTACAAAGCGCATGCCACCGATGCTCCGCAGCTTTTGCCTGCGTTTTCATATCGTTCTATCCACACTCGGGAGCTCTTTACCTACCAGAAATAGAAGTGCTTTGGGATTTCCGTGAAGCGCTACTCTAAGAACTCCACCATTCCATCTGGTAGCAGGGCTTTATTCTGGGCTATATCACAGCACTCCTTGTTCTCCGCAAAAACTGCTGTTGACCTGCAGAAACGAGTTTCTGCGGCCTCAAGAGCCTCTTGTTCCCCACTTTCTTCGAAAGCGATGGCTTCGAATCCAGGTCAATGGACTTGTAAGCGTCCAAGAACGTGGCCAGGTCAAGTGTGTGATTGGATTTCTCCACTGGGGGTCGTGAGGGGGTTTGCGGTGGGAACTAGTGAATTGAGGATGACATGGTAACCACGACAAAATATTAATTAGTATTAAATAATTACATAACATAGAAGACCCAACATTTTGTTTTGAAAATGCACAACGTGCTGTACAGGTTCGACACCCGACTGAGGCAGATTTTTTGAAAGAGCTAGAAACTTGAAATCACTTCTAAAAGATGAGGGGTTCAATGATACATAGTTTTCAGGTGTTTGAACTTTGATGAAATTGAATTTAATCACCAAAAAAGCTCAGATTCTGTGCACATTGTTAAGTCTAGAAGATCGCGATTAACTTCGGAATAGGAGCACCTAATGAAATACTTTGGATGACATTTCATAGAGGAAGGTTTGTCCTACAATAGGCCCTAGGCCCTATGCCCCAATATTTATAGTGCTGTTTTTTTTTGCGACCTCCCTAGTTTTTTTGGAATTTAGATGGTGAAAATATTTCAAAATGTTCGACTTTTTGTGGATTTTTCCCTAAAGATTGAGAGATCTGAGAGAACCCGATGGCTCGAAGAGGAGAAGTCTTGCATATGAGGCTATTCTAAGTCCCTCTATCCGAATATACGGGTGATCTTTTGAAACTCCGCCCAATTTCTCTGGAATGGGAAAACTTGCCAAAATCCCAATTTTCGCTCGCGCTAAAAAGTGTATGATCTTGAATAAAGTCTTAAAAACTCGGAGTTTTTAAGGCTTAAAAACTCAATAAAACCAAATCTTCATCAAGCGTTTTCCAAGGCTTCGCCATTTTGCCAAATTTTTGATGGGAAGAAGATGGGAAAAACGACATTTTCCTTTCTACATTTCAAAGGATCTAGAAGGTCTCAAAAAACAACAGTGTGACTATTTTGTAGAACAAAAAAAAAGTCTCCCAAAGTAGTATTTCTCTAAATCCTCTTATCACGAAGTTACGACCTTCAGCAACCAAGTAATTTGGCCAGAATCTGATTTTTTTTGGTCGTAAATTCTATTAAATCCACTTTTAAACTGTTCAAAAACTGTGTAATTGAATTGCTTAGTTTTTAGAATTAGTTCCAAGCTACTAACTCTTTTGCAACAATTTTACTCACCGGGCTGTCGGACCTGCGTGGTCCCATTTTACATCATCGAAACAAAATGTTGGTTTTTTTTTCGTTTTTTCGTTTCGTCGTTCTTCTGTTCGACCTATGCACCTATTTATTCTATTTCCCATTTTGTCCTATTATTTGCTTTACTTTACTTTTACTTTACCGAATTTCCATTTGCCTTGATATTGATTTGGCAAAGTTGAAGGGAGAGGGGGGTCGTATTCGAGAGGATCGTGTCCCATCACCGACGCTTTTTTGACATTCTTTGGCAGGATGTAGTTGATCTGTCTCTTGTGCCCACGTATATCTGACATGTGTGAAGGAAACAATCTCGTAATCAGTGCGATCCCCATCTGCATCTTGACGGATATGAAGCCGCGCACTATCAGTGCTCTTATTCACGTATTATCGTTCCAACAAAAATCAGTGCATATATGTCAAATCTGGGGAGTACTGCACAACTGATTAGTTAACCATATGGACCTGACACGCGACGGAACGACAGTCACCTCTTCTTAATTATATTGGATATAAGTCCATATCCAGGGCTGCATCATTTTGAAAATCCGTGTGAAGTCGCCTTCGCTCTTGCAAATGATGTTAGGAGCAGATGGGCGGCGGATAATATTTTTTGAGACAATTTCAAAAAGAACAGGTCTGTTACCGGACCGGGAAACTTAGCACTGATCAGCTGATCCCTTAACCTTGAAACAGCTGGAAGCTTTAGCTGTTGTTAGCTTCCAGCTGAACCTTGAAACAACTGGATCCACTTGATCAGGAGTTGTTAGCTTCCAGCTGTTTCAAGGTTAGCAGCACGTCCACGGCAAGGTGTCTTTTTTTCTGAAATTCAGCGACTTCACAGAGAACATTCTTCTCAAAAGAAACTTCGTCGTTGAGCGTACTCAATTTTAGGTCAGAAACGTCAAAAACGACAAATGTCGTATCAGCAATTATCGATTTTTTTTTGTCTCGAGTCTGCGAGTGCTGGAAGCGGAGCTCTGCTGAGAAACCATGACTGCACTTTCATATGCAGCTTTAGTTTCTCGCATCGTTTCTCTTCCTGACTGTCATCAAAATGCCGGATTTTTTTTTAGAGAAAATTGCAAAAATCGGCAAAGTCGACAATTATAGGGAAGTTCGTCTACGTGGTGCCCATATCTGCGACATTGCTATTTCATAACCGCGCCCTCAGCTGCTCCCGAAGCCAAAGTTTCGTCGCTTTCCATAAACTCAAAGTGGTGGATTTAATATGAAAGCAGAATGAAATCGATAAATTTAATAATTGCCGAAGGGGTTCATCCATATAGTATTAATGTTTGCAGTCAGTATCTCTCACTATCCTCTAGTGCAGTGAGTATCTTTCAGTATCTTCGAAAAGCAAGTTTTCAACCTCTCACAAAATTCGCAGGTCTAGTTCTACATTCTTATCGATACTCCGCTTGTGTTATGTGTGGTGAAAGATTGCGGCCGTGGGCGGCACTATGGCAGTCTGTACAGTGTATCGATATCAAGCTGCAGGAACTGCCTCGCCCACACAGTTTTATACGCGTTGCAGATTTTTTTAAAATTTTATAGTCCGTAGTAAGTTGCAGCGTTAGGGAGACGAGATCATGCAATGAAGTGCTGCTTTTCTTATATCTATCTCCAATCATTTTTTTATTCTTGTATCTTTGATTATATGCTTTTCCTATAGACGAGTAGTTCGGTTCAGTTGAAGTAGCCTTTCAAATGAAAGGGATCAGAGTCTCCGATGATCGTACCTATATTGTGAGCTCCGAAATGGGTTGATTCTATTGAATTTGTCATGCCATCGCTCTTTTTTCCGAACACAAACTGGACATCCGATTTCGTTTGTACTTCGTGCACTTTACCCAGTCTCTACATATTTGACACGGTGTAGTACACTAGAAACCAAACAGTCATCTTTTTTTGCAGAGTGAACCTGTAACGCAGTTTGTAGTTGAACAAAGGCGATCGTATAATCTTCTTCGTTCTAACCAAACATCTCATTCTTGCAAAAACTATGAAATGAAAACTACAAGAATGAAATGACTGAAGAGAAATGTAAGAAAGTCCACTGCAAACAACAACAGAACGATGGGGGAAGGAAGTTTTTCTGTGAGAGATGTTGGTAACATTTCGTGGGAACGTTCATTATGATTAGAAGAACGTGAAAAAATCAAAAGACAGTTTGAGTGTAGCCCAGGAGTTTGGTATTGCTCACAGCATTGTTTCACGTGCACGGGAAGTGTTCCGAACTACAGACACTACTTGCCGAGGTAGAGAAAATGGTTGACTACGGTCAACTGCAGCACTACAGTGTTGACCGGTGAACGTACTGTGTTCAACGATTTGGAGGTGAGTACCGCCCATGCAACATTATGCATCCCCACACGTTAACACCCGGATCACCAAACGATCATGAAAATGTTCCTGGGTGCGTGTTCCACTCTCCCCATATAAGTGCACGCCAAAACCACAATTCACACTGAATATGTCCCCTCTGAAAGGAGCAAACGACAACTCTTATCGTTGGTTCAGTCCCTATGCTCTTAGCCTCATCGCAAACGGTGAAACCGATGTGCAGATGTCAACGAAACACGATATACTGGTCGTCGGGCAAAGAGACTACCTCCATGCGGTCGCCGTGTCGCTGTGGAGCGTGGGATTGCGTGCCTTGCTGTCCTGTTAAACATCTATGTAATTGCATATGTAGTTGTTTGGTGTGGGTCCCTTCTTGCTTGCTGCATAATGTAGCAATCGGTAGTGCTGTAGTTGACCGTGGACGACCACCGGACAACAGTGAATGTGGTTTGAAACACGTGCTCCCCATGTACCTGTAACATTGCTGTGAGAAATGTCAAACCGTTTCGCTTGGCTGCTCTCGTCACATTTTCAGTTTTCCTAAGATCCTGTGTGAAATCTGTCATATGTTCTCTCCGGGCCATGTTGTAGTGAACAACACCACCACAGTGCACTGTAACTACTCGCTGATTGACATGCGCTGTCTTTTTCCGTTCCTTCTACCATCTCTTGTTGTGGGGCGAGCAACATTCGGCGCTATGGTCACGTTGACCACACTTCTGACAACATACTCCAGCATTTTCATTCATTTCCACAAGTCTGTTGATATGTTGTGTTACTTTATCTATCTCATCCTTAAGTTTTGCACACCAGTGTATTCTTTATTATTAGATGTGTTATAGTATTACTACTACTCATGTGTATGACTTATTTGACTTAATCAGGGGGAGAGGGTGATTTCATCGCCTGAAGCGATTACCCGCATCTTCGCCGAGGTGTGCCGTCCTTGAACATAGCTCTGCCCAAGCTTCTCGATCTTCTGCGAGAGCTTGCACAGAATCAATCCATTCGTCGCTATTCCATATTCTGCGAAACCTTACGTCTCGCCTGAACTGCCTATCCACGCAGAGTGTCCGCAGCTCCTCTTTCACCACCTCAATCCAGAACTTCCGTTTTTGGCCAGGTGGCTTCTTCCAGCTCGAACCCACCAAACTCTTCAGAACTCGTTTGACAAGGCGATCTGCCGGTCTCCTTAATATATGTACCATAATATACCAAAGAAGCGAAGACGATTTACTTTAGCCACTTTCGATGGTGGTGCAAAATGTTGTTTTCCACGTGTCATCCGCCGGTATACCACATCAATTTCTGCGTAAAGATCTTCATTGTGACATACCCTAGGCCAAAAGTAACCAAGTGGCCGTCTAAGCAGCTTTCGTTCCCTGCAGTCAAGCCTCTCCATAACCGTTGATGGTGCTGCCCAAGTCTCCGATCCGTACATCATGATGGGGCGAATTGCGGATAGGTAGACTCGCAGTTTGACTTCGTTGGTGATGGGGGTCGACCACAGACACTTCGTTAAGGAGTTAAATGCAGAAGTAGCCTTAGCGCATCTTTGCTGAACATCTCTCTCGTAGCTGCCGTTGTTCTTCAGCATACAGCCCAGGTAACAGAAACAGAAAAAAACAGAAAATCATCGAAGAGTTCTATCGGTTGTCCGTCCACCCTGATTCCCGTTCGAGGTCTCGAGGAGATCCACATCTTGCATTTATCAGGGCGTAGACGTAGTCCATAGGCTGCAGCCAGCTTCGATACAAGGTCGACAACATGTTAAAGTTTCGTACTGCTTTCCGCGAATATAACAACATCATCGGCCTACTCGAGATCAGCCAAGGGGGGTCCTGATAGTGCTAGAATGAAAAGACACTGATTTAGTGTTCTTCGCATAATGTCGTTGATGACGAAATTGAACAAGAAGGGTCCTGCCACTGCCACTTGTCTTACTCCAGTTACTACCTCAAACGGTGTTGTACATCCGGCTGGTGTTCGAACTGCAGCAGTTGTTCGCTGATTCAGGTAAGCAGGCGAACGAACTTTCCTGGTACTTCATAGGCGCGAAGCGCGTTGAGAAGCCGGCCTCGGTGAGGGAGTGGAACGCGGCTTCAAAGTCCAGAAACGCTAGTTGCATTGGCTTCGAATACCGCTGCCAGATTTCGATCACTCTCCTGACGATAAACACCTGGTCAATCGTAGATCGGCCAGGACGAAAGCCAGCTTGCTCGTCGCGCGTTGTTTCTTCGCAATTTTTAATGAGTCGGTCTAGGATAATGCGCTCCAATACCTTGTACATAACACGAGATTCTTCGATAATTCCTGGTGTACGTGGCGGATAGCTTCTTGTGGAGGGGAATTATGATAGCGTGTCTCCACGAATCAGGTATCCTTTCGTCTATCCATATTGAACGGATGATCTTTGTCATCTCACGAATCCCAGACGGAGGAAGATATTTCAGCATTTCTGTGCTACTTCCGTCTTCTACACCAGATTTTCCATTTTTCATCTTTTGGATACAGACCAGAACCTCCGACTCGGTCGGTGGCTCCTCGTTAACCTGTCGATCTATGAACGTGCTCGAGTTCAGTAGCTGATGGCGCTTGCCCGTTGAGCAGGGTCTTCAAGTGATCCCTCCAAATTGGAAGGGTTGCTTCACCAACAGCCTTTCCACTGGCAGTTTTGAGGACTGGAAATCATCTTATGGTCTTGCAGCTATACTGCTTTGATAAAGCTTGGGCTTTCCGCGGGTTCTTGTTCTCCCATGCCTTTTCAAACTTCTTCGCTCCAGACGTCTGGACTTCTATAACTCTAGATTTGGGATATCTGACAAAGGAATGTTCCTTGTTAGGATGTAGTTGAGCTGAAGTCCTCGAAATATTTACATAGACCAACTTTCAATTTTTCCAATTTTTTTTAGAGAAATTCACGGACTTTTTTGTGGTCTATTTGGTAAATGTTTTGGAAGGACGTATTTCTTTCTGGCAGTAGTACTTACGCTTATAAGCTTCTCGGGATTATGTATTAACATCACTTTACAGGTGTACTTGTACGCGAGGGGTGGGTGTAGTGTAGCGCTTCCTGCACGATCGATCGGAGGTTCGAATCCGCCCTAGTGCTCACCAAACCTTTCATCCCTTCGGGTCGATAAATTGGTCCCAGACGTGTCTGGGAGGATAAAAACACTGACTGGACACATCGGCTAGCCACCGCAAGTCATTGTATAGGCCAGTTACACGTTCGTAAACCTCAAACGAACTGAATTGAAGTGAACGTGGGGCGCATCCCAAGCGGATTGATTAACGCCAGAAACTTTATCCTGTATCCTTTATTTACTAGTACGCGAATTGTCAGGTGTTAGCGAGACCCCTGATCATGCCCCCTTTGAGAGGGGGAATAGAGGGTAAGGGAGTAAGGATGGGATGAGAATGAACAATACACTACATTTCTCGTAAATCAACAAGTAGTCTAATGATTACCTTGGAGAACTTGAGTGATTTCATTTCACGGAAGAAGGAGGCAAGAGAGTGTTTTTTTCGAGAGTGCTGTCTTTAATACTTTCAAAATATGTAAGGAAGAACACGAGTGTTCAATTTTTTTTTCGGATACTAGGAAATTTGTATGAAATAGTAAACTCAGTATCGGCTATCGGAGCTCATCGCAGACATTAAAACACTCCTTTCAACTCAACTATTGTTCTGTGGTTTAAACCTGACGTAACCTCCTAGCTTTGTTCATTACAGTTCATTAAGTTCATTACATGTATCAGCTATGCCTAAGCTCCAGTTGTTTGTCGATTTGCTCGCGCGGGCACCAGTAACACTCCTATTTCCTATTTGTCCCGATGAGGCGCAAGGGCCATGGCTTCTCGCCAAAGGACTGGAAGAGCATCGCATTTTTCTTCGAAGGACATCGTAAAAAGGTCTGACCATCGCTTGGATCACTTAGATCTGACAACAAAACTTCATTTATACTTCTATCCCACATCAGATTAGAATTAGTTTTCTAGAGTACAGTTAGCCGCGTCTAGTTGAACAGCTATTTCTTAAGTTGTTCTGTTTAGAGAACGAGCTTATGAGATGTTTATGCATGGATATCACTCTTATATGAAATATGCTTATCCAGCCGATGAGTTAATGCCACTTTCATGTCGTGGACGCATACGAGGGATAACTCCTAGTCGTGGAGATGTGGATGACTGCCTTGGAAAGTGAGTCATCTTTGTTCATATCTGAATTTTATCTTTATTTCTTAATTCATTATTTATCTATTATTATTTATTTATTTCTTTTATTTTTTAATTTTATCTCTGTTCCAATTTCTGATCTTAACCCGATTTTTCTCCAAGAAGCAAAAAAGGACTAATCGTATGTTCTCGGGTGTTCTTTGAACTGTTCCGACAGCCTTCATGCCTAATAATAAACGCACATTTTTGTCAGTTGTTGTAGTGTCAAGTGTTCTGTTGTTTAAATCTGAAACTTGGGAGTAATGAAAGTTCATTTTTAAAAAGGCGGCAACAAAGATGTGGCAAAGAAGCGATTAGTGGGATTGGAATAATGCAAAGTTGTGATAGGCTTTCCAAGAAGTGTTAATGTTTTCATGTGTGTACATGTCAATGAGAGTGGGCTTTAGAATCTACTGAATCTCTATAATTGGAACTACACAAAGTTCAAAACTTGAGATTCGTTTACAACGGAACATATCTATTAGGAAACCCAGGTGTCGGCACCAGGCGTTTAGTGTCGGAAGAGTGATCAAATTGTGAGAGCGGCACTCGAAGTCTATGCAGTTGGCCTTCAGGGCTTCGAAGCCGCTTTCGGCTCTAATGATCGGACACGTCTTTTCAACGGGCTTCGCGGCAATGGTATTATTCCAAGCACGTTCGTAGCCTAATCAAGGACATGAATAGAAGAACAATCGCTGCTGTTTCTAGACTAAAAGAGTGTGCCTGTTGGAAGTGGAAACTGGAGACAACCTATTATAATTTCTTTCATTGCTTCATGTTATGTGCACGATTTTAAAGCGGATCATTCTGAAGAAACAGCAGCTGCTGTTTTCATATCAGCAGGACGTACTTCATCGTTGTTCGGAACTGAGGTAGGGTACAGTTCAAAATCACGTACTGATAAATGTAACAGATGTGGGTCTCTGGGAGACCTCCAACAGGAATCAGGGTGAATGGACGACCAATTGAACTTGTGGACGAGTTCCGTTATTTGGATTGCAAAAAAAAAAGTTTGCTGAAAAAAGAAAAGCTACGAGAGAGACGTACAACAAAGATGCGCTGAAGCTGGTTCTGCAACCAGTCTCCCCTTCTTAACGAAGTGTGCGTTCGACTCTCATCGCCAACGAAGGCAAGTTGCAAGTCCACCTATTCGCTGTTCGAGGAAAATATCAACATATTGCCTCGCCTTGTAAAGTAGTCGTAGAAAGCCGTTTTCGCTTTCTTGACCACATTATGAGGAGGTCCTCAGAGCGTCTTGTTCAAACTGACTTGAGGTTGCTCCCAGACTCAAATTGGAAATACTTCCTGCACGTAAATGGACGGTAGTAGTGAATGAGGAACAGAAAAAAATAATATCGGGGGTTCAAGCAGTTCAGGCGAGACGTAACATTGCCCAGAATTTGGATCAGTGACAGATGGAAAAGAAGTCGAGTTCCACCTCAATCGAAGAACTGTATGATTTCTAGCTGAACATCGAATAGAACGGGAGCAAACGTGTTCAAGAGCAACTCACCTCGATGAAAATGCGGATAAGCCGCACTAAACCATAACATCCGTACGCTTTCTAAGTCTAGTAAGTAAATGGCGAAGAAATGAAGGTTGAAAGATGTGTCTTGGTGAACACATCATCGTGGTACAACATAGTTCACAGGAAACTATTTACGTAGACTTGAACGAGTTTAACTATGGTGTTTTCCGAGCAGTATCAACATATTCAGTGATGATAGTGTGACCGTGTGACTAACCTAGTCACAAAAAATTGACCTATGTACAGTCGGTGCAAAACGCGTTTTATCTGGTTAAAACATTGCTCGATGAAATCTTGCAGTGCTCTCCCCACAGAGCGCAGCAATCTCTTCGACTTCTTTTCTTCTTTTTTCATAGTTTTACACTCTTTTGTTATACAACAGTCTGCAAATAGAGTTACGTAGTCTTAGCAAAGTCCATTTTGTATTAGTTTTGCCGTTGTTAGGGTGCCTCTAGAACTTTAGTTCACAGAGATTGCATTTCTTCGTGTAGTTGCCCGTGGTTAGCGTCTTTATTGTCATGCGCTGCAGAGAAGAGTCGTATTACGGTAACCCGCTGTTTTGCGCACAAAATCGGCTATAGTGGTAGCCAGGCCTCTACTGAGATTTTTTTTTCGTTATCTTCCTTAGTCTAGTATGGGATTGATGTTCCTTCCTTATGCGCATGGCGTCGCGTTTTCCAGTATGCGTAGAAAAAGAAGGCTAACTATATGCAATTACACGAGAAGTTGGGTGGAAATGAAACTACTTCGAGCTGAAGTTTTTGGCGAGATTCTCTGTCAGAAAAAGTGATAATGAAACTAGCGAAGAAAAGTTTCTTTTAGTATTAGGACTATGATGGATGCTAATCGATTGCAATTACACAATAACTATAGATGCTAGAGATTTAAGACATGAGAGGCACTCTAGGAGCAGAACCAATGGAAAACAGCATTGTTGAGCCTATGAAACCCTATCTATGCAATATTATGCAAGGAAAAACAGGAAGTAAGGAGCTCAGCAGCTAGCTTGTATAGCTCTGTACAGGGGGGATAGTGTACGCATTCACCAAAATACGCGCGTTTTGCGCCAACTGTAAACTTACGATTCATTGCATACATTTGACCAGATATTTTATTCCAGCTTCTCACTAACTCTTATCGACACCTTGGATACGCTGGTAGTAATTGGTGCTCTAGATGAATTCGAGCTGGCTCTAAGATTGGTTGTAGATAACGTCCGCTTTGATTCAGACTTTATTGTTTCTGTGTTCGAAACTAATATTCGTGTTCTTGGAGGACTACTTTCTGGTAGGTTGTGCTGCATATATATATATATATATACATATATATATATACATATATATATACATATATATATACATATATATATATATATATATACACATATATATATATATATATATATGCATATATATGTATATATGCACATATATACGTATATATATAATAGTTCTAATTTTTCCGTTTTATATTTGATTACTGTGTATGTGTGATTTTTTATTGTATCAATTTTTATTCTTCCCCCTTCTCTTTTTGTTTATGGTGCGTTTATTATCAATTATTTGTCAAAAACTTTTATTTTTTTATTTGATGAATCTTATGGTCCCTACTATAAATCTACTGAACTAGGTGGCTGCACTGACTCGTTGTCAGTATTGCTATATCTGGTACCCTTGAATGAAAACCATTCGTATTAGCCAACCTGCGGTTATTCGCTTTGAACTTGCCCTGCCATTAAAAGATTTCTAGGCTATACTAAACAGTTGAGGGGATTTCTCTTTGCACTAATTTTGAGCTTCCCATCGCAGTCTATTCTCTGGCGCTTGTTTCTTCTCCTTCTACTTACTTTATGTCATTCACTTCTGCGGGTAAAATGTGCATCGAACACGAAGAAGGAATTCGGCGCATATCTTTCTGATCGTTGATTGCTGTAGACGGAGCGACTTTGCCCCAACTGTGGAAGGACTGCTATGGAATTCATTTTCGGTTCTTTATCTTTGGAAGTAACACATGACATGACTTGGTTAGTTATTTCTCGTTAGCTTGTTCGGAGTAAAAATTAGTTGGGGATAGCCACTCAGTGGTGCCCTTGTTTCTGGAAGTAAATAACTAAATCGCTTGAGGCCCTAATACCTAGGTATTAGTCTTAGAGGATCTATGACATGTAAACTAAGGATCTATGACATGTAAACTAAAGTTACTAAGAGAAAAAAGTAAGGCAGATCGTCCAGAAGTAAGGGCGCCACTGAATGGCCCCTACAACTACATTTTTCCCTTCTTTAGAAGATTTGGTAAAGTTAAAACAGTTCCAGCTCTGTCTTCCTTTTTACTTAGTAGCTTCAACACTTGGGAACGTACGAGCTATATAACCTGCACTGTTATATGGCGAAAGCCTCCCATACATTGCAAAAAGGTGCTGTCATCCAGCACACTGCCAAAGCCCATAACCTGAAAGGTCAACTGCCTGAAGGGAGCATGGAATCTTTGGCAACAACCATTCGTTTCGTCACGCTGAACTGCCGAACACTATCGAGTGAACTCCAACAAGCCGCTCTATCCAGACTTCTGCGATATCTCTGTGTGCCTTTTGCTGCACTGCAGGAAACACGCATGAGGGATCGGCCCGTCATCAGCATCGAAAATTGCACCATATACTGCGGCGATGCTGATGAGAACAAAGTAGGTGGCTGCGCGATAGCTGTGAGGAACGATTACAAGAACCTGGTGGAGGAATTTGGCTCAACGTCGTCTAGATGCGCCTTTCTACGACTGCGGTATCGCAGAGGACGTAAACTCTGGATCGTAAGTGCTCACGCATCTACGGAAACCGCTGAGGACAACAGTAAGGACGCCTTCTATGATGAACTCAATGCGTTGATGTCTAAAATACCAAGCCAGCAGGTGGTCATTGTCGGAATCGACGCAAATGCGAAGATGGTACTCGAACAGCAATCCGATGTGCTAGGAAAATGGTACTATGCAGCGGAGCGCACGTCGGACAACGGTGACCGTCTGGTCGACTTATGCGAACAGACGGGCCTCATCATCGCTTCCATGTTTGAGAGGAATCATCGATGTCATCAGCTCACGCGGCAGGGGTCAACCTTTTTAACGCCTGAAGAGCACCGCAAGCGGAAGATGAAAGCTCTTAAACTTCAGCTCGACTACGTTCTGGCGAGGAACGTTCCTCAGTCAGATATCCGAAAATCTAGAGCTGTTTGGGACGTCGCGTTCGATTCTGACCACCGTCCAGTTCTCCTCAGCTTCAAGATACGGTTCCACAAGAGAAACCGAGGAGTTCCTCTTCAACCGAAGATCGACATGGCAGGTCTGAATGACGAAGTCTTCACAAAGTGCATCCAGGACACTTCAAGGGAAACGCTCCCGGTTCTATTGTCGCGGAAGAAGTTTGCCTTTGCATCTGCGAAAACAAAATCCACATACAATTCTGTATGTGTCGCGCGCAGCGCTGGTGACTTCAACTAGGAAAAGCGTCTTAGAAAGAAGCTGCGTCGTCAACTGCAACAAGACCGCGATAACGAGTGGACGTCAAGAGCGATGGAGTTTGAGAAGGCGTGGGAGGACAAGAACCCGCTGAAAGCCTATGGTTTACTAAGACAGTACAGCAGCAAAATGAAAAGATGTTCTTCTGTCCTCAACACTGCCAATGGAGTAGCTGTCGGTGAAGCAACCCTTCCAATTTGGAGGGATCATTTAAAGACCTTGCTGAACCGGCAAGCACCGCCAGCCCCTGAACTCGAGCACGTTCATAGGCCGACATATGCGCTTAACGAGGAGCCACCGACCGACTCGGAGGTTCTAGTCTGTATTTGAAAAAATGAAGAATGGAAAATCTGGTGGAGACGACGGGATTAGCGCAGAAATGTTGAAATATCTTCCTCCGTCTGGGATTCGTGAGATGACAAAGATCATCCGTTCAATATGGATAGACGAAAGGATACCTGATTCGTGGAGACACGCTATCATAATTCCCCTCCACAAGAAGTTATCCGTCACGGACCCCAGGAATTATCGAGGAATCTCGTGTTATGTACAAGGTATTGGAGCGCATTATCCTGGACCGACTCATTAAACATCGCGAAGAAACAACGCGCGACGAGCAAGCTGGCTTTCGTCCTGGCCGATCTACGATTGACCAGGTGTTTATCGTCAGGAGAGTGATCGAAATCTGGCAGCGGTATTCGAAGCCAATGCAACTAGCGTTTCTGGACTTTGAAGCCGCGTTCCACTCCCTCACCCAGGCCGTCTTCTCAACGCTCTTCGAGCCGATGGAGTACCAGGAAAGTTCGTTCGTTTGCTTGATGACATGAATCAACGAACAACTGCTGCAGTTCGAACACCAGCCGGATGTACAGCACCGTCTGAAGTGGTAACTGGAGTAAGACAAGGGGCGGTGGCAGGACCCTTCATGTTCAATTTCGCCATCGACGACAATATGCGAAGAACAGTCGACCAGTGTCCTGCCGATATTGTCTTAGCACCATCTGGGTGCCCCTTGGCTGACTTCGAGTACGCCGACGATGTTGTTATATTCGCGGAAAGCAGTACGAAACTTCAACATGTTGTCAACCTTGTATCGGAGCTGGCTGCAGCCTATGGACTACGCCTACGCCCTGATAAATGCAAGCAGATGTGGATCTCTTCGAGACCACGAACGGGAATCAGGGTGGACGGACATCCGAAAGAACTCGTCGATGAGTTCTGTTACCTGGGCTGTATGCTGAAGAACAACGGCAGCTACGAGAGAGATGTTCAGCAAAGATGCGCTAAGGCCACTTCTGCATTTTACTCCTTAACGAAGTGTCTGTGGTCGACCCCCATCACCAACAAAGTCAAGCTGCGAGTCTACCTATCCGCAATTCGCCCCATCATGATGTACGGATCGGAGACTTGGGCAGCACCATCAACGGTTATGGAGAGGCTTGACTGCAGGGAACGAAAGCTGCTTAGACGGCCACTTGGTTACTTTTGGCCTAGGGTATGTCACAATGAAGATCTTTACGCAGAAATTGATGTGGTATACCGGCGGATGACACGTGGAAAACAACATTTTGCACCACCATCGAAAGTGGCTAAAGTAAATCGTCTTCGCTTCTTTGGTCATATATTAAGGAGACCGGCAGATCGCCTTGTTCAACGAGTTCTGAGGAGTTTGTTGGGTTCGAGCTGAAAGAAGCCACCTGGCCAAAAACGGAAGTTCTGGATTGAGGTGGTGAAAGAGGAGCTGAGGACACTCGGCGTGGCAGTTCAGGCGAGACGTAAGGTTTCGCAGAATATGGAATAGCGACGAATGGATTGATTCTGTGCAAGCTCTCGCAGAAGATCGAGAAGGTTGGGCAGAGCTGTGTTCAAGGACGGTACACCTCGGCGAAGATGCGGGTAATCGCGTCAGGTCATGACATCAGCCTGCCGATTAAGTCAAGTAAGTTAGTCATGGTTCTTAAAACTTCTTTCAACATCGTTTTATCGCTTCATGTCTATCTATTCTCTACATAAAATCAATATGACAGGTTAGGCGTATTAGTGGCCAACAGAGACCTTTGTATCTTCGAGATATACCTTTGGGTACAGTGTATGTCTGCGAGGCATTATTCGCGCCTCATTAATCGTTGGATGCCAGTTTTACCCAGCTAGATAAGCAAAAAGAAATTCTTAGAAGACGCAAAAAAAGTAAAGAAGATAACATAACCGATCAGTGAGACATTTTTTGAAACATCTCTTACATTCCCAGAGAAGAGTGACTGTTTTCCACCTAACAACTCGAAACTGGATAATTTCATTTTCACTCGCATTTTCAAATCGCATATCACTTATACAAACCTATTTCATTCTTTCCTTCTTTTATATTAGCTTACAGCACACTTTATGTAGACCTTCGAACAACATCTAATACCAGCTACTTTCCTTTCCGTTCGATTTTAAAAGCGCATCATAGGAGCTGTAGGCGCGGCGAAAACGGTATCAGGAGACGCATGGTGCAATTGACGCTCATTTTCCTCCCGGATACGCGGCATCACATCATACGGGTACCTATTGACCGTTCCCCTCTCATCCTTCTATTCAGTTCTTCCTTCGAGTCGTTTTCCATATTCATAGAACGTCCGAGGTATGCGTGTGACGACGTTTCCACAATTTAAAAGCCTTCAAGTTGTACTTCTCCGTCCCCGCAGTAGACATTCTTCATGAACTCTGTCTCCCTTCTGTTTATTGGCGATCATATTCTCTTCCCTGCTTCGTTTAATTAGCTTGAACATCATCTTTGCTTCATTGTTATTTCTCGCAAAGAGAACGACGTCGTCCGCAAAACGAAGATTCGAAAGAAGACTTCTACCAACACGTATGCCCTTTTCTTCCCAGGAAAATGATTCCATTATCCATTGCAATGCAACCGTGAACAGCTTCGGCGACGTTTTAGCTTGACACCAGAGTTGACAAACGAAAAACTTTTAAGTAGGATCACGTTGCGATGATTTCTGCCTCACTACGTTAAGAGATGCGAATACTCGGTCAGCAAGCGGATATAACTTATTTGATGCTATATTCGTGAAGTTTCCTGCGACATTCTTTAATCATGTCTTTCTTTGTTTGGTCCCAGGATTTTCTCCTGCTTGTGCTTCGAACGATCCTCCTGCAAAAGATTTTCTGCAGCCGATGTTTGCCACCAACTGCTTAATGTGTGATTTATTGGGATGAAGCCATAAATTCATTTCTAACAACCTCGGGTGGTTTTCGAAAACTTTCACGGGCACGTTCAGAACCACTACAAAAAGGTACTACAGAGACGTCAAGTGGACATCACCTCGTGATCGACTCATGCGGGATCGATCAGCTTGTGATCGATCCCGCATGAGTCGTGCCGTTGGGCAATTGCAGTATTCACTTACAATAACCTTTCTTCATGAACAGGGCATTCCCATGAAAAAGGTGACTTGCAGAAATCAGATTGATAAGAAGAATGCCGTTTTTATTCCGGTCCCGTAATCCAAATCTTCCAATCTTTTGTTCCTCTTCTGTGCCCTTTCTTAGTTTTGTGTTAGGATCTCCGACAATGAATTTGTAGAAGGACTTCTCGTTGCGAATCACTTTCTCCGGCTACTTGTAGAGCTAGTCACCTGCTACATTTTTTGACGTAACCTTTTTTGCGCGAATGAGAGTATACCGTCATCCATCTGTCGCGCGTCGCTCCTGCACTTGGTCTCTTGCAAATTTGGTGCGTTCTGCAGCTGTGAGAAAGTCATATGGGTTGGCGTCCGCGGGTACTGTTCTTGCGCTGTGGCTGTAAAGTCTCAGACAGTCGCCTTCATTCAGAATCAAAAACGTTTTAAGCAACCTGAGATTTGATCGCTTCTCAGTGGTAGCGATTCCGTGCGACGTCTGAGATAGCATGGTCTTGTGTGTCGAGTACTGAGGCATTGTATGTGCTCTGGAGGGGCAAGCCGATATTCACCTGTACTAAGCACCCTTGTCATGATGAGCTTCGCTTTCACCACAGGTCATAGCTAACCTGTATGGATCAGAGACTATCTTATGGCATCTTCTGTCAAGACGGTGGGTAATCTTAGCTGTGGTTTATACCTAGCTACCCTCCCGATTCCGAGGAAGTCGGAGATGTCGAACTCATTTTCGAGAGATTTTCTTGGGAGACCCTGCTAGAGGACTCATCTCCTATGTACATTCCAGGTCGACGTCTTCACCTCTATGAGGCGGTAAGTCGTTGTGGACGGGGATGTCCTTGAGCTTACATTAGCAATACAACACATTTAGGACCGAATTTCTCATACACTTAGTAAGAGCTGAGTTACTAGAAATTATTCGAAGTCACGATCGTTTTGCTGCTGGAACAAAAATCTGAATTTTAGCGAATTTTCTCTTTGAAGGAATGCAACAAGACAAATCCTGTAACAGTTTGTCAACCCGAGGGATGAAAGAGTTGGTTGGCAAGTTACTGGTACTACATAATAGGAAACTCGAAAACAGTAATTTTCCTCTCTTTCATGAAGAAATTGTTCCGCTAGACCATATATCAATTCCTACGTATTTTCCGATTGGTTGGCAGACTGTATTAAACCGATAATATCGTTCGTCGTATGCAGTACGACTAGAGGTTAAAAAGAAATATAATCTGTACTGTGAGTAGATGATTTTATATAGTTTTAAAAAGACTTGTCATTTGTCTGTCTTTGTAAACGACTTTACAATGTTTTAGTTTTAGTTCTGTCTAAGTCCTGAATACACAGGCAAAGACATCTTTTCCATTACCGTAAATTTACATTGTACACACTACACCGGCTTTTTTGACTTGATCTGTGAGTTGATATTATTGAACTATACTTTATCCGCATTTTCGCCAAAGTGTACCGTTTTCGAACGTAGTTGTGTTAAACGTTTTTGTTCTCCGGCATCTCCGCTTGCCCGAAATCATTTCATTCGTTGTTGTTCTATCTTGTTATTTTCCGAAACTCGATGTATCATGTGCTTAACTATAGAATATCCCCAGATCTTGCACCACTTCAGTTATTAGACAAGCCGTTCCAGCTGTCGCTTTGTAAAATGATCCCCGATATATTACACACCTTTCCGTGTGAGTTCTTCGTTAGGTATGTCATAGCGCAATAGAAGCCAAGCAGCTGTCTCTGTCTTTTTTCATGAAATCGAGCTTCGTCATCACCGTAGACGTTGCCTCCTGCTCAACTGTCCTGCTCGTGCATCATGACAAAACAATAACATCAGTATAAATAAATAAATATATATATAATACTAGCCTGAACGTCCGGCTAAAGCCGGACTTCAGGCTTTTTTGCTGTTCGCTTCGCTCGCCTTCATCGATCAATGAGAAATAGCAGTAGCGACATTTTTGTAAAATTAGAATTGCTTTTTTCTATCAACTCTTCCTTCAATTTTTTTAACCCGAAAATTTAAGCATAGACGAAAGATTTTCCCTAAACGCTCAGTTCTATATTTGGAGAATATGTTTTTCTCAAACTTCCACAACATCGAACCATTATTCGAAGTATGAGTCTCCTCCGTTTTCAACTTTTAGCAAAGAATGATGTGCTAACATGAAGACGTGAATATCACTATATACTATCATATCGTAGTGATGAAAATAACGTTAGATCGCGTAAACTGTTGGCTACTATGTATTGCATTTAAGGAGCCGTTCGTACGTGTGTTTCCTTTTTTTTTGAAGAAAGGATGTTAACAGCATCAAGGGACACGCTGGGATTTAGATAACCGAAGGAACCGTCTCATGCAATGTTACCGCGTTGAGGCTCCAACGCACCAAACCGACGAAATGGTATCCGTCTCCCTCTCTTTTTGAGATTTCTTGACTGAGACACACAGACGCACACGTGACAGAATACGCCCGTTATTATACAGGATGATAGTTTGCAAATTTGGAAGTATACATTCAGATAAAAGTTTATTTACCCTCACTAACATATGAGAGACTAACTTGCCTTATCAAAGACAACAGATATTTCTGCATGGCTTTGGACAATGGTGAAGAGGTAGAGTGGTCACCTATCATTTGCATGGCGATGGTTTGGCACCTCACCAGTGCAGACTTTTGCATCATTATGGAGTATTTTCGTGACACACACACACACACACACACACACACACACACACACACACACACACACACACACACACACACACACACACACACACACACACACACACACACACACACACCACACGCACACACACGCACACACACGCACACACACACACATACACGGACTAAGCGCGTTATTATATAGCATGATATAAATAAAATATATATAATGCATATAAATAAGGATATAAAAAAACAAAAAAAAACAAGTCAAAAAAGCTAGTGTAGTGTGTATAGTGTGAATTTATAGTTTATAGGAAAAGATATCTTTGTCTGTGTATTCAGAAGGACTTAAACAGAACTAAAACTAAAACATTGCAAAGCCGTTTACAAAGACAGACAAATGACAGGTCTTTTTCAAAACTATATAAAAACATTTACACCATTCACAGTGCAGGTTAAATTTCTTGTTAATTTCTAATCGTACTGCATACATTAATGAGCTGAACGATATTATCGGTTTAACACAGTCTACCAACAAATCGAAAAATACGTACGAATTGATATGTTGTCTTGGCTTGAAAAAGGAATTCCAAACTGTTAAGCATGATGGTGGATACGGATTGGTTTAATGTAGGAACACACAATAAATCAAGCGGAACAATTTCTTCATGAAAGAGAGGAAAATTACTGTTTTCGAGTTTCCTATTATGTAGTACCAATAACTTGTCAAACAACTCTTTCATCCCTCGGATCGACAAACTGTAACAGGATTTGTCTTGGAGGATCAAAGTTTACCTGATATATATACACATACATATATATATAATATATACATTATATATGTATGTATATGTATATATATGTATATATATATATATATATATATATATATATATATATATATATATGTAGGCTGCCCCCGCCCAATAAATAATGGCAGACACTTCGACACACATGGAGAAGAACAATGATAGCGTCTAGAACGGAGCAGAGTCAGGCGAGGAGGCTGTCTATGTTTCAGTTGAGAAGCTCGAAACAAGTGTCCATCTCGTATTGATCTCGTTCGGTGCATATAATCAAAGTAACGGCAGTACAGGAAAGGTTTTCGTTCCAGAATGGGTTGTTCTATTTTGGACATGAATGCTAGTGTGGGAGCTAGTTTTTGTCCTCTGACCTGTCTATAATAGTATCCGGCGCAACGAAAAATGGAGCATTTTAACCATTCATCCAGGAGCGTAGTAATTTGCCTTATGGAAAACCCGTGATAGTCTAACGTGCCTCAGTATTTTGCGAGTAGCTTGAACACAGCTTGCAGTGCTGTTTGAAGCATTTGTATAAAGCGATGTGACATCGAAAGATTCAATGATACATTATTTCCCTGCAGGCGCTTTTTGAAGCTGCTCAAGGAGCGTGTTGGTGTTGGATAGATGCGCAGGAACATACTTGAGCAATGGTGCAAGTATAGCGTTCAAAAGCCAAGATATTCTATCCGTATGGCCACCTACATTGCTTATTATAGGACGTACTTATCTCCGGTTCTTCTGTTTAGGACAGCCGTAAGGGTGACATCAGATGTCCAGGAGCGGATCGATGCGACCAACCTAGCGCAACGTATCGCGAATTTTAACGGTTACACTAGTAATGTAGCGCGTAGGCCAGATCTTGGTGCACAGCGAGAATATGCCACAGTGGTTGACTGGAGTAATATCGATTTCTACCTGACCTTCATAACTTGTGTAAAGCTATAAGGGCTAGTCTGGTGAAATGCGCTCTCGAGGACCAAGTGAAAATTGTGGAAGTACCTCCAACAAATCTCAAGAAGCAATTAGTTCGAAATAGAATGTACGATCGCTTCTGTCTTACTCCAGACTGTGTAATATGCCCGCCCATTCGGGAGAGAAGGCGACTGCATGCTTTTTGGTGTAGTCTATCTAATTTCGTGCAAAACATGTGAAGACCACTACATCGGCGAAACAGGGGGACCCCTTTGTGTTCGCATTAAAGAACATCTAAATGGGATGAAACACTCGAATGCAGCAACTCCCCTCGGAGCTCACCGCGGACAGTGTCATGAAAATGTTCCTTTCTGCATAGCTGTCACAATTCTATCGTACGAACCCGAAATTATAGCTCGCACAATTTTAGAAGCGTTTTGGATAAATGCAAAAGGTCCAAAAATGAATAGAAAGGAAGAGTGCTTAGCCGTGACCAACGAGCTGGCTCTGTATCAAGACCTTTGCGGGTTTTGATCTACGGGGTCATATGCGGGTCGCATCCTAATTAGTATTAGCGGAGCGATTGCGCTACGCGGATATCCGTTAACATCACGGCAACGCGACTACTGAGGTAGGCACAACGATTTGGGTTCATTTGGTTTTCGTTCCGGGTGCATTATCTTAGGGGATGATAACTTGTTCTGGACGAGGCATTTGAGAAGATATATTGTAAATCTTAAATTCCAGGGTTTGACGAAGGCGACAACGCCGAAACGTTAGCCGTAATAAAGTTTGTTAACAATCTTGGCTGTTGTGTTAGTGTTTCCTCATCTTATGTAAGTGCACAATTTTAAGATAAATGCTTTTCGATATAGGTGAGATGGAGGTAAGACGCTAAAATCGATAATGAATATTGTGTAGTATGTTTGAGCCTTCATAGTGAAAGCTGCCCATGCAGTGGGCAACATTGACCGGGATGACGTCAGTCTTCAAACTCAAAGATATGCCGGTTCATTCCAAGGAGTCAGCCACACAAGGAAGGTGGACAAAATCCTATTTAACACATTCCAGCTGTGTTAAGTATAGAAGGATAATTTGGCTGTAGCTAATAGGAACCGAGCGCGTGTGTTGCATATTACAAAAGTGCTGCCATAGCGCGTAATATTCGTAATGTAATGCACGTAATGACGTAATATTCGTGATCAGCACTCGAGTTTGTGCAAATTGTCAATGAACGAGTGGGAAGGAGCGAAAGCTGAACTGATATTGTGGAGGAACAATGAAAGCAGAACCACAGATGTTGGTCAAAATAGTTGTATTTTTTGCCTGCAACAAAATCAATTGGTCCTTGTATGTAACCTTTTAGAGAGAGCCTGCTTTTTGGAAGGTTAGGATGAATTTCCATCTTGCATTTCAGGTCACCTATTGGCAGAATTGGTGCGCGGCAAGAATCCGTCTAGGCTGCAGTGGTATAACAACAGGCAGTTGCTGAAAATGGCCGAAGATATCGGGAACCGTCTACTGCCAGCGTTTAACACATCTTCAGGAATTCCCTACAGCAGAGTAGGTTGTGTTCTTTATGCTAAACATCTGAAATTCCTTTGGTGAACATTTTAGAACCTTTTTTTCGGAAACGAACTATGTGTCATATTTTTTTAGATTAACGGTTTTCTTCCTTTTTCTAGGATTAGAGTTTGCGCTTAGAAAATTTCTTGCCATGGCAGCTGTAACTGAGATCAGGTTTGATGGTGGATCGCGATCCTCTCGGGAACGACTTATATCCCCTTTCCCTTCCGCGCGAAATTACGAAATTATAATGACGGAAAACGTACAGATATAGACTAATTTTTGGCAAACACTACCTCTAGAAAAACGTTACTGGACGCTCCTTTAAAGGTCTGAAAGAAGAGAGTTCTACGAGGGGGCGCAATTTAAGGAAATTTGACCGGTGCATGCAAAATAATGTTGCTAAGACCTTGTCAGTATTCACACCTCTCCTCGGTTGAGATGAATACAACTACGAAAAATTGCTAATTGGACCTTCCATTATTCAGCTCGTATATCAAGCTCGAACATCTTCAACTGTGAAATACCAAAGTGGTTTACTAAATTCAAGTGCGAGTGCCGTCAAGAGAATGAAATCTGGCACAAATGTTGCTTTATCTTATGCAGGTTGACTTTCTGCGAGCTCCAGGTCACTCTGTTCTTGTAATCCTAAGTGCCTCCATGATATTCTATCTGCTGCAGGAAACGATCCTAAGCCAAGAAGGGATCCTGCAAGGTGTTTTATGAGAAGAAAGATTTCATGAACAAGATAAGTTCTTTTCTAGAAGACGTTCGAAACTACCGTTGTGTTAGTTGACCGTTTCGCTATGTATGCTGGACGTTTCGTTCGAACCATTAATGAGTGTTATTTCCAAGCGCATGTCAAGAGCCCCCTGCATGAGACCCATCCTCAGGAACAAGCTGTTTTCCGTAGGGTCTCACCTGCTGTGATGGCACATCTCGACACTGTTAGTGGTGAAAAAAATTCGTCGCAAACAACTTTTATCGCTTGATCTCCTTCGACTGTGAGGAGAACTTCAACCCATCACAAACGGAGGAAATGGTGCTTCATGGAATAATACGAAACAGAGAAGAGAGGATTGCGAGTAAACAGAAAGCCCGTCTCCCTCTCTTTTTTGAATTTTTTGACTGAGACACACACGTGACGGAATAGGCCCGTTATTATATAGGATAATAGTTTGCAAATTTGGAAGTATACATTCACACAAAAGTTTATTTACCCTCATTAACATATGACAGAAACAAACTTGCCTTATCAAGGCCAACATACATAGATGCATAACTCTGGGCAGTGGTCCAGTGGTGGAGTGTTCGCCTATCAGGTGCATTGCGATGGTTCGGCACACATCCATGAACATCATCTGTACACATAAGCATGTAAGTGGTGAATGTTCTTACTGCGACTGCACGTGACGAATGGTGACAAATGTGGAAATAAACATGTTCACTAAAGAACAGCACATAGCTGTAATGTAATCTTCCGCCAAGGGCCCTCCCGCGAACAAATATCCATAAAAACAAATAAATAATGATAGTTGATTAACGTCCGCACTGATCTTCGCTCATATTCGTCAGGGCTGCCCGTATGCGATTTCCATCTCCTCTCCTCTTTAAATGTGAATTGAAAGGTCACATTCAAGGAAGCTTCGAGGAAGAGATGGAGACTTTTTCGAATTCCCACTTCACATCGGATGCGGAAATTCACGAAAAAGTGTCGTCATCTGAATCAGCAATCACATGATTTTTATCGCCAAGCAGTTGTTTTTTCATCTACTTTCAGGAGTGGAAGTGTTATGTTTCTGCTGAGAATGATTGAATTATAATTCTTTTACCTGCAGTTTGATGTGGGTAATTTTCGCTCGGACACTTCCTAATACATGTAAAAACTATAAATCTGTGCGAATGTTTATAGATATCGTATGTACGCACGTATGTTCCGTAGACAGCGGATGAATAGCTGTTGATCAAATTTTGCTTTATTTTCCTTTTCTTTTCATGTACGACAAATTTGGATACCTAATTTGTGTATGTGGTTTGAAAGCTTTTTAAAGGCATCACCCCACGAATCTGGAGTGGTGCGGGTTTTAGGCGGATACTGTCAATAAGGGGTCGTAGATTGTGGGGAAGAGGGTGATTCCTTTCTTCTCTTTCTGAATCACTGTAAACGGCCGACCCCGAACGCTGTTTCTTAGTCCTCTATTACAGCGCGCCACCCTTGCGCTCTCCCGCTTGCTATTCTTCGAAATCCCATTCGGACGAATCGCAGGCGGGGAGCGGGACGCAAAGGTTTGCAACAGAAACCGTCGTAAGAAACAGTTCCGTTGTCGTCCGTTTACACTGATACAGGAAGAGATGAACGGAATCACCCTCTTTCTCACAATCTGCGACCCCGTATAGGCATTACCCACCTGAAACCCGTACCACCCTAGATCTTTAAATCTCTAAAGATGTCTTAGCTTAATTATCCAGGTACTTCTTGGCACTTTTTAAAGGTTCGGAGGTAGTATCTAAAAGTGCTTTCAAAATCCCATCTCAGCGGTTCCCCTGAAGATGAAAATTCGTAAATACATATACCTGAATAAGAAACTGCAGAGCGATGTCATAATATTCAATATGTCATTCAAATTACATGATCAAATGAGGTCCAAAACAATTATTTGTTACTATCACGCTTGTCAATGGTTGGAAATGTAATAAAGTAGCACATATCTGGAGATCAGTACTAGCAACCAACACTCAGCTGACGGTATTCTTGACCAGGCTTGATATTGATGTGTGGACATTTATCCTGCTGTATGTGAAAAGATAATGGCGTTGTTTTGCACATTTCTACGCTTATTCCAATATCACAACGCTCTTTATACTTCTACTTAAGGTAAATCTCCGATATGGTATGCTGGATCATCTCAGAAAGCAAAAAGACACATGCACAGCCTGCGGTGGTACGATGCTTCTAGAAATGGCGGCGCTCTCAAGACTAACCGGGAATGGAATTTATGAGGAGAAGGTGTGATTTTTTTTTATTTGACTGCATCAGTTATGGTATTTCACACGTTTTCTTAAGGCAAGGAAAGCTATGGATTTTTTATGGGGACAGCGACATCGTGCATCTGACTTGATGGGTACCGTTTTAAATGTTCATTCAGGAGACTGGGTCCGAAGAGGTGTGATGTAATGCACCGTTATATTTATTGTTGTTAGTGGATAAAAGCTTCAACACGAACGTGAGACGAAGTAAATCACATGAAGGAATACTTGTTAGCAGTTTCGAGTCGATTACCGCTTATGTCAACCCTCATTCAATTCTCCACAAGTGGAAACCTGATTATCGCCTAATGCAACTTTCCAGGTCTTCCTCACTTTGCCCGTCTTCTCATCACCGCTCATTAAAGGCATCACCCCACGAATCTGGGGTGGTGCGGGTTTTAGGTGGGTTATTCCTATACGGGGCCGTAGATTATAGGGAGGAGGGTGATTTCGTCCATTTCTTCCTAATTGCCGTAAAAAACGGTCCGGAAGATGCGGCGCGTGCACAAGGCTGGCCCTCTCCAATCGAACTCGTTGTAGACATTAGCGCCCCGGAACGCTCGAAGCCGCATCTTTCGGGCCGTTTTTTACGGCAATTAGGAAGAAATGGATGGAATTACCCTCCCGCCCATGATCTACGACCGGCATAATTCACCTGAAACACGCGCCACCCCATATTCGTGGAGTGATACTTTTAGAGCACTGTAGAACACGTTGCCTCGTTCCCTCGTTCAAGTCTTGTTTCGCAAATTTATTCGCACGTTCCAACTCGACGGACAATTTTGTTTTTTATATTAAGTAGATTTCCTCGACCTGCTTCATACTATGTGTACTCTATTGTAGCACTCACTGGACCCACGTAGTGGCTCACGTATTTCATAGCATTCTTGCCTGTAATTCCTTTGTTCTTATTCTTCTTCTTAATCAATGGGTGTCTTGGTTCCTTGACACCTTTTTATTGAGACTTTAAGTACATGTTTGCTTAAATACGTATGTTGACACACTCACCTTTAATGGAGGGAGTCTCCGTCTTAGAAACCTTTGACACCTCGATCACTTTGACTTCCTTCGATTTCCTTGAGCGGGCGACAGTAACATTTGCATTTGTCCCGATCCCGTGAGAGAGTAGTCTAGCGGTTTCTCCTTTCGCGTGCATCACGAATTTCGTCAAATTCAAATTTTCTTTCGAAGGACTTTGTGAAGAAGTCTGACCATCAGCTCGGAGATCTACCTGCAGTGCGTTTAATATCGCGCGGAACCCAACTGCTCACGGTTCTAGCCCAACGCTTGCCGTTGAAAGGCATCACGTGTCCGGCCCACTTTATTTTGCTTTCCTTGGCAAATGCGGCGGTGTCTCTAATCTTCGATCGCTGACGTAGGAGAGAACTTCGAATCCCTCCCTCAGTTGCGTAAAGCGGGATAATCTTAACATCACTCCCTCAATGACGCTCAACGCGTTTTTTTTTCCTGCTTGCGAAATGTCCAGGTTTCCGAAACATAGGTCAAAGCAGGAAGTACGGTGGTGTTGAAGAGGTGAGTACGGAGCCGGGTGTTCTTGATCTTTTTCACCACCTCCGCGATGCTCTTACACGCGCCTCAAGCCGCTTGTTTCCTCTTGCCTCGCAAGGGGGTCAGATCCTTCTTCATGTCCATTTCCCGACCCAGATGAGCGTAGCTGGTGCATTCGGATATGTTCGTTCCGCTGATCGTGGATGGGGGATCCGAGACCCATCCGTTACGGATGATTATAGTCTTTTGCAGATTCAGCTGAAGACCGATCGACCGACCGAAGCATCCACATGTTTCGTTGAACTCCGCCACCATTCGTTCCACTTGGCTGATGCTAGATGTTATGCCATCAGCAAAGCGCAGATGACGTACCTGCCGACCATCAACCTTCACTCCCACGTTGTCCTATTCCAGCTTTCGCATTGCGTTTTTGGAGTGGTCGTGAATATATTGGATGATATTGTATCACTATTTCGAACCCCTTTTTTCACATTCAAGATAATATTCTTGTAGAATAGTGAAATCCCGGTTCTCAAGGTCGATCGTACTGTTGAGCTCTCGAAGTACCTTTTATTGACTAAATAGGGAAGCCTTGGAAAACCAACGCCTCAACGACTTTCATTTCAATTGCGTCGAAGACCTTTAATTTGATGGGGTGAGGCATGGCACCTTCTACTCTTGCGAAAACTCGATGTGTTCTTCGATACAGTGTGAATGTACGATAAAGACCGTTGAGTACGTTCTCGATGTCATCGAGGTTTTTGCATGCTCCGTTTTCGCGCAAATGCTGTTTCAGAACACGGAACAGGTGGAATCCTTATGGGGCAATGTCCGGGCTATAGAGTGGGGCACGGTCATGCAGCTCAGGCCCTCCAGAAATTGCAGCGTCACCCTTGCAGTGTGTGGTCTTGCCTTGCCACCTAGCAGTGCCACTTCAAGGTATTTTGGGCGTTTTTCGCGCTTCACTTCATCGACCAGATTGTGGAGTGGCATCGTGCAGAGATCGAAGTTGATTGCCTGATTACCATTTGGCAACTTATGGAATACTTTGCAAATTCCGGAATGGGTAATATTTGACATATCAGCATCCGCAAGTCATCACATTGCTCGAATGATGATCCTCAAAAGCTCTACAATTCCGAATTGGTCGAACGCTTTGGCATATCCGAGCATTTATCGAGTGTTTTTTTTCTCGAAACTATGGTCCTTTCCTTTGCTTGAATATAGCCCCACAGCTGATCAGTGTGATCTTGACCGAAATACAAGTTATACGAAGACAATAATCATTGCTCTTTGGGCATTTTAAATCCTTCTTTCGCCAAAGAGCAGTTAAGCTATTGTTAGCAGTTAGTTAAGTGATATAATATTCCTGACTTAATCGGCGGGCAGGTGTTACGGCCTAACGCGGGTATCCGCATCTCCGCGGGGGTGTGGCGTTCTTGAACATATCCGGGTCCATCATCTTCGATCTTCAGCTAGAGTTCGCATAGAATCTACCCATCCGTCGCTATTCCACAAGTGGCGGAATTTCACGTCTCGACTGAACTGCCTGTCAAAGCCAAATATCATCAGATCTTCCTTCACCACCTCTGTCCACAACTTTCTTTTGCGGTCAGGGGCTTTTTCCTGGTGCATGTAAAGAGGGTTCCGGCGGAATTTCGAGCATACCCCGGTCATGCCTCGTCAGAGCAATTAGCGATTGTGCGTGTCCTAAAGAGGTTCGCTTTCGTTGGCTCCTAAATAGCTGACTCTGCTTATCTACCGCTAATCATATGCTGCATCACCGGTTAGGATATAATTCACTATCTACTAAATTGTTCGGGAGAATCAGACACATTCACTGCAATTTTGTGACGTGAGGTGAACTCAAATTTGTAATCGTACCAGAAGCAAGAGAAATCCTCACGTGAAACATGAGATAAGGATGTATCTAATAGCTTCAAATTACGCGCATAAAAATTTCCGTTGAAACGGAACATTTCACCTTTCAAAAGTAACGGTAATGAGAATTATCGTTATCCTGTAAATCCCAAGGTTTTTTGTGGCCCAATTTATTTCTGGACAGAGGGACTTTCTGTATCTCTGACTTCTTGGAAGTTACAGGAAGAAAAGACTTCAAAGTTGGTAAGATTTCTAGACTTTCTGAAGGCTGAATATAAAGACAATCCGCTCCCTTTATTTATTAGAACACCATACAAAATCCCACGTACTTCTTTATAACTCTATTATTCTTTGACTTATTCGGTAATTTCGACAGCTCATACCACTCTTCTTTACACATTTCCTTGTAACTGCGCAGTTTTCTGCGTCTCTGTGGCTAGAACAACATTTAAGACGGTTGTGTGCGTCATGAACGACTGGAGAGTGACCTCTTCGAGGTATGTTTGCGTATACGCGGGCATATCCTTTGGGCACGTTATGTCTCGGGGACATTCGCAGAGAATCCGCCGGGACCCTCTTTACCGTTCCCCGCTTTTTCCAGTTAGGATCTAGAAGCATCTTCAGAAGAACAAAACGATCAGACGGTCTCCTCATAACGTGACCAGAGAAGCGAGGACGGTTTTCCGTGATTAATTCAGAAGGCCGGCCAGATGGTTTCCTCGTGTCACTCGTCGCTACCCCATATTCAATTCCGAGAGGAGTTCTTCGTCATGGCATAACGACGGCTAAAAGGTAGCCTGGCAGTCGTCTAAACAGCTTTCTCTCCATGTTGTCAAGCTTTTCAATCACCGTTGCCGGCGCTGCAGAAATCTCCGATCCGTTCATCACGAATTGCGGATATGTAGACTCGCAGCTTGACTTATGGGGGATGGGCGATGGGTCGACCACAGGCACTTGGTCAATGAATTGAATGCGGAGGTAGCTTTAGCGCATCGTTGCTGAATATCTCTCTCGGAGCTGCCAGCATACAGCCCAAATAACAGAACTCATCCACGATTTCGGTAGGTTGCCTCCCCACCCTGATTCCCGTTGAGGATCTCGAGGAGATCCACATCTACAATTCTACAATTTGCAATTATCAGGGCGGAGTGGCAGTCCATGGGCTGCAGCTAGTTTCGATATAAGGTTAACAACATGTTGTAACGTAGCGCTGCTAGAAGCGAATATTAATATATCGTAGGCGTGCTCGAGATCCACCGAGCGAAGTGCAAAAGGTGCAAAAATGACATCGACGGAACGCTGCTCAACTGTTCTTCGCATTATGTCATAGACTGCAAAGTTGAACAGAAAAGGTCCCGCCACGGCCCTTTGTCTCACTCCAGTTTCCACTTCGAACGGTGTAGTACATTCAGCTGGTGTTCAGACCGCAGCAGTTGTTCTTCTATTCATGTCGTTTATTGGGCGTACGAATTTTCCTGGACTCCATTGGCGCGAAGCGCATTGAGAAGACGGCCTCGGTGAGGAGAGTCGAAAGCGGCTTCAAAGTCCAAAAATGGCAACTATCTTCGCGTCTCGCCTATCCCAGGAGGAGAAAGAGATTCCAGAATTTCTGCGCTAATTCCATCGTCTGCGCCAGATTTTGCATTCTTAATTTTTTGAAATATTGCTGCCACACTTCAATCACTCTCCTCACAATAAACACCTGAATCTCAATCGTCGATCGACCAGGGCGAAAGCGGACCTGCTCGTCAGTTGTGGTTTCTTGATGATGTCGGATTAGTCGATCAAGGATGATCCGCGCCAAAACCTTCTACATTACGCGCAGCAGTGATATTCCTCGGTAATTACTGGTAATAGCGATTTTTTAACCCTGTCTTCTCTTATATCTAAATTCAGAATTTCGCGTGCTACGAAAATATAGAGAGGCCTTTCTCCAAATTTCTTCTGAAGAGTCTCTTGGTCCATTTTTCTTTGAATTGACTGAAATGTCCAATTTCATTCAAGTGGAAGTCTTCTTTCATTCGAGTGGGAACGTACGACCTATTTGACCTGGACTGTTATGTGGCAAAAGACTACAATACATTCCAAAAAGGTGAAGCAGTCTTCCAGAACATCGTCAAAGCCCACAACCTGAGGGGTCAACTGCCTGAGGGAAACATGGAATCTTTGGCCATAAACATCCGTCACGTTACACTGAACTGCCGGTCGCTGTCAAGTGAACTCCACCCTTTGCTGCATTGCAGGAAACACGCACCAGGGATCGCCCTCTCATCATTATCGACAACTACAGCATCTACTGCGGCGATAGTGATGAAAGGAAAGTAGGAGGCCGCACAATAGCTGTTAGGAACGATTATAACAACTTGATGGAAGAGTTTGGATCAGCGTTGTCAAGATACGCCTTTGTACGATTGCGAGATCACAGATGACTCAAACTCTGGACCGTAAGTGCTCACGCACCTACGGAAACCACAGAGAGCCACAACAAGGACGCGTTTTTATGATGAACTTAATACGTTGATATCCAAAATACCAAATAATTGTTGGAATTGATGCGAATCGAAAGATGGGACCTGAACAACAATCCGATGTGCCTGGAAAATGGTTCTATTCCGTGGAGCAGACATCGGACAACGGAAATCGTCTGATATACCTTTGCGAGCAGACGAATCTCATCATTGCATCCACGTTTAAAAGGAATCATCGACGTCATCAGCTTACGTGGCAAGGGACAACAACATTAACGCCAGAAAAGCAGCGAAAGCGGAAGATGCCGACTCTTAAGCTTCAGCTCGATCACGTTCTGACAAAGAACATTCGTCAAACTCATATCCGGAAATCTAGAGCTGATAAGAACGTTGCTTTCGCCTCCGACTACCGTCCAGTTCTTCTCAGCTTTAATGTACGGTTTCAGAAAAGGTATTAGGAAGCTCAACTTTAACTGAAGCTCGACTTGGCAGGTCTGAAAAACGAGAAATGCAGGAAGAAGTCCCGCCAAATTGTGACGATCAATATTTAATTACGGACGAGGAAAAGAGTGGACGAAATTGACTCTTTCACTAAATGCATTCAAGAGACTGCAAAGAAAACGCTCCCGGTTTTAGTATCGAGGAAGAAGTTCGCCTTTGCATCTGCGAAGACAATATCCACGTACAATTCTGTAGGTGTTGCCCGTTGACTTCAGCCAGGAGAAGCGTCTGAGAACGAGGTTACGTCGTCAGCTGAAATGTGATCGTGAGAGCGAATGGACGTCAAGAGCGAAGGAGTTTGAGGAGGCGTGGGAGGACATGAACTAGAGAAAATCCTATGTTCTACTAAAGCAATACAGCGACAAGATGTAGAGCTTTTCACCTGTCCTATACACTGCTAACGGAGTTGTTGTCGGGGAAGCAACCCGGCCCAACCGGAGGGAGCATTTTAACACTTTGCTGAACCGACAAGCACCTCACTCCTTGAACTCTTGCACGCCCAAGGACAGACATACACCACGGCCAGCGAAGAGCCTCTGACGGAGTCGGGGTTCTAGTTCGTGTTCAAAAAATTAAGAATGCAAAATCTGGCGCAGACGATGGAATTAGCGCAGAAATGCTGAAATCTCTCTCCTCCTGAGATTGGCGAGATGCGAAGATCATCCGTTCAATATGGATTTACGAAATGATTCCTGACTCGTGAAGACACGCTATTATAATTCCCACTAGAAGCTATCCGTTACGGAACTCAATAATTACCGAGGAATATCAGTACTGCATGTGATGTTCAAGGTTTTGGAGCGGATCATCCTTGATCGACTAATCCGACATCATTAAGAAACCACCCGTGACGAGCAGGTCCGCTTTATGTTCCAAAACATACGGTCTGGAATCTTGGCCTAAACGCATTCTTGAATGTGCGTGTGTAGAACATCGCAAAGCTGCTCATATTATAGAAATACAGAATTGCTTGAAGTGCAACATTAAGTATAAAGCTACTTCCCAGCTCATAATCACTTCGCAGAAACACAGTAACCTTCCTTGATTTTTTTATATAGTATCCATGTTCGCTTGTCTTTGAATCGTGGTATGTTTGACAGTAAATTTCTTTAAATTGATTTGCTTGAGTTATACTACAAAGTTCTGAAGGAGTTGGAAGAGCTTTTTGTGCCGTATCCACATTATTAAGTGCATTGCTACTCATTTTTCTAAACTCATCAGTAGTCTAAAACGACCACCGTATCCGTAATTAGCTTGTGCAAAAAGCTCTGTGGGTAAGGTTTCATTAAGTCTTGAAGAAGGAAATGAAAATTGACAAATCGATCAGACCAATCAATAGTTCTGAAGATTATCACATTCATAACCAGCATATGTAAAAGTCAGAGTTTCTACTTTTGCCCCTAAAGCAAATAAAATCAAAGTTAATAAAGTCGATAATTGGTATGAGTACTCTCCTACGACACGCTAATATTCTTAATTAGTACAATCAAATACTCCCAGAAGCAGCTTTTTCTTTTCTTCTATATAGTCGAAAGTTTAGTTCAAGCGAGAACAGAAAAGCCAATAAAATCGATATTGGCTGGATACCATCAAAATGCCAAGGTTTATCGAAAGTCGCACATAGAGACTTCTATCAAATCAATTATTTAACAAATAATTCATGGATTTCTTTTGTGATTTGATTCTCAAACATTTTGGAAACACACGTTCCGTCATCAATCATTATTTCTCAGTTTTGGTTGTTTTTCACTTTTTTCTTTTTGTTGTGCAATTACCAAAGAATAGACTAATTGTAATGTCAGTTGTTTTTAAGAGAAACTGGATAATTTACAAGAAGTCTCAGTCAAACTTGCAGTCTCAGTTGACTTCTATATTTATGGAAACAATTCCATCTGTAAGTAACTGTAGAAAGTAGAAATTTTGGAGCGATCATGCTGCCGGATCTGTTGGAGTAAATTAACAACAATCTTAAGGACATTTTCCGTGGGAAATTGGCATGTTTGTTAAGGATCCTTTTAGCAACAGCCTTCAACATGAAGTTTATATAATTTGAGATTTGTCAGTAATATCCAAAAGAAATCTGAAGAAGTAAGCTGTTGTCGATTGCTTAAAAAGTTCTGCTGCGATTGCACACTCGATGGTTTGAAACCGCCTTGGGCTAACCATTTCATTTATAATCGTTTATTTGTCATGTCTAACCATGTCCGGGAACGATATGT
Source organism: Necator americanus (assembly GCF_031761385.1). Taxonomy (NCBI): domain Eukaryota; kingdom Metazoa; phylum Nematoda; class Chromadorea; order Rhabditida; family Ancylostomatidae; genus Necator; species Necator americanus. The sequence goes on from NC_087376.1 coordinate 20,178,527, forward strand.
TGATACCGAAAATATGTGGGAGAACACAAACACCAACTTGATTAATCGGGTAGCCCCACAAATCATTATATAGGACAGTCACTCGTTCATAAAGCTCAGATGATTCTAAATTGAATTCGAAAGCGTTGGCATATTCCAAGAGGACTGACTGATGCAAAACAGTTTGTTCCACGTTGTAGTCGTGATTTTGCAAAAGAACCTGTGAATATCTACGTCATTTTGACGGTAGTCGCATCGCAGTAACGATACCAACTTGGTGACTTCACCGGGATTCATTTGCTGCGTCTCATTTTCTGCATAGAGATAGTCATAACATGATGTGGATGTAATGACTGTTCGCTGTGCATTTTCTTGGGTCAAAATGACATGAAGGACGGTGCAGTTGCTAAGCGGCTGCGCTCGAAGCGGTGCGATAAACCGTACCGCTAAGAATTCAGAGGGACCCTTGCTAACATCATTCTTCGCTGCAATTCGCGATGGTCCCACCTCGATTCCAACCGCTTTCTCCACAGCGCTGCTTCAGACGCAGCTGTTTATGCAACTCCACCGTGGCTTAATGTCGTGCTGACCCTGCTATAAAAAACAGCAATTTGATACGCGGAGGTCAGTGAAAACCCTTCTGTTGCTATTTTTATATGAAGCCAGTCTAGTTCTCTGCCCATGCATTCACGTATCTTTTTTTTGTCGTCTCCCTCTTATTCTTATATCTGTGAATATGCACGTATCTCTTCTCTTATTCTGCTGTAGATTCATGTTATATAATAACGCGCGTAGTCCGCGTGTATGTGTGTGTATGTGTGTGTGTCTCACGAAAATAATCCGTAATGATGCAAAGCTCTGCAGCGGTGAGGTGTCGGACCATCGCCATGCACCTGATAGGCGAGCACTCTAGCTTTTCACCATCGTCAAGGTCATGTGTGATCGCTCTGATACGCCAAGTTAGTTCGTATCGTATGTTAGTGAGAGTAAACAAACTTTTATGGGAATCTACACTTCCAAATTCGCAAACTATCATGCTATATAATGAAGGGCTCGATCTGTCACGTGTGTGCGTCTGTGTATGTGTGTGTCTCAGTACCAGGTACCATGGCGTCGGATTGGTGCGCGGGAGCCCCAACGCGGTTGAATTGGGTGAGACGGGTCCCACTGCGTCAGATTTGTGCGCGGGAGCTCGCGGTAGAATGGGTTTCTATGATCCACTCGCGTATCTATTTTCAAGCATATTTCGTTGATGCTGCTAACATCCTTTCTATAAGAGCGGAAACACATAGGAACGGCTGCTTAAATACAATACCAGCCAACACATGTTCACGTGGTCTAACGTAGAGTATTACTTCATCACTACGATGGTGATTCATGTTGTCTTTTCATGCTAGCACATCATTCTGTGCTAGTAGCTGAGAACGGAGGAAACTCATACTTTGAATAATGTTTCACATTGTGGAGGTTTCAGACCAACATAGATGTAAAATCAAGTTTGATTGTTCTCGAATTATAGTACTGACGAGTTTGGAAAGGAAATCATGAAATCTCTCATCTATGCCTAAGTTTTTGATTTAAAAAAAAATGAAAGCGTTGATAGAAGAAAAAAATTATAACTGTGATTTTACAAAGAAAAAAAAAAACGTAAGTACTCTTATTTCTTATTCATCGATGAAGGCGAGCGAAGCAAACACTACAAGTCCGGCTTTAGCCGGACGTTCAGTTTGGTAGGGTTATAATGTGTAAAAAAATTAGCACTGGTTTTTCAGAAAGTGGAATCGGAGCTGGAATTGACTCTTACTATGAGTACTGTCTCAAAGCATACATTCTTCTTGGTGATGAAAGTTTCTTAGAAAGATTTGATCGGGTTCGTTCATTCATTTTTTTTTAGATTTACCTTATCTATTTACGTATTTGATATGTGGTTCTTATGCAGCATTACGATGCAATCATGCGTTATGTTAATAAGGGTCCTTTGTTTGTTGATGTTCATATGCACCGACCCACAGTGGCAACGAGGTCGTTTATGGATGCACTTCTAGCATTCTGGCCAGGTCTCCAGGTTTGTACTTGCCTATCATTCAAGAGCACTGTCTACAGAGCTGAATTTTACATCTTAATGATTCTGATAGCTTGAGCCAGATTAAAACGATTCACCTGTATTATCTAGCGTTCCAATTATCTTCGATTTGCTAGGACAAGTATCACTAATGTTTCATCGTTTATTTCATGTGCAAGAGTTGTTAAGAGGCTTCTGCTCTTCTGGAAAATGCGAAAATCATCATGCTTTTCTGTGAATGACTTCGTAAAGAAACTTGACCAAAGGTTCTATTGCCCTTTGTTATACATTTCACCAAATAAAACGGATCTCGAAACCGCTCTTGAATTTTATCAAATAAGGCGCTTCTGGCTAATTTTCAACTTTCTAATTTCATTTTGTTCGTCGAATGGGGCAGCGTCCCTGATTTTCCACAGTTAACGTAGGCTAGAACTCCCTACTTCTCTCACTTGTGTGAAACTGGTGGCTCCTAGCAGCCGCCTTCCGTTAGAACCCTCGATGCTTTTCTACTGCTTGAGAAGCGTTCTTTTCTCTAAAGTTGTGTATACGTGCACTGTAATGACTTCATGACAGTGGTGTCATGCATTCATTGAGGCGAAACAGCATAGGCAGGTTCTGAAACTTGGCAAGCACATTGCTAGGTCTAGAAGATCAGAAATAAAATCCTGATAGAAGACGGAACAGCTTCTTACGCAGCTCGTAGGAACTAGCACCATTTTCTACGACGACTAGGGGGAGATGAGCAGAGCCACGCTCGTTTCCGTGATCTACAATACGAACGTTACGTCTTCTCTGTGCTTCCGTACTGATTTCGTGAGAAACTGGCTTTAAATTGTAATAGAAACGGCCATGGAAGCATTGGACAACTAGAATGTTCCTAGTAAACACAGAGATGATTGGAGATTTATCTGACAATGTAACAACCTAGACAGAACGTTATCAAATGTGAAGATAGGGTGATAAAATGCCACCTAATTTACTCCACCCGCATACATATTATCTTCGTATTGGCGATGGCATCATCCTTATAACTCAAACATCACCCGAGTGAAACGAATGATGATCCACTTCTACAATGGATAGGGAAAAATCAATCTACAGCTGAACTTGAAGAGGACAGTGTACCCGACGAACGATGGTTTCCTGACGCTTAATTCACCATCAACAAAACGAATGTGTCAAGATACTCACATTGTATTCTGGAACAGATAATAAACGAAGTGGCTCTAGAGTTGAGCAGGAAGAAACGTGCAAAATTATAATTCAACATTTTCTGTAAGCGAACAACTTCTGTGGAAAGCTGTTTAGAACTTGCTGGAAGCATTCTTTTTGTGCGGTAATTGTGAGGGATGTAAATTGCAGAGAATTCTCTAGTTGGTAGTTTCCCATTATCCACCTCTTAATTAGTTCAACATATGCGCATATATGCATGCATATATATATGCGCTCGAAGCGGCACGGTGGAGATCGAAACGGGACAATCGCTAACTGCAACTTTGAGTGATGCTAGCAAGAGTTCCCCTGGATCCTTATATCTGCACTTTACCACACCGCTTCGAGCGCAATCGCTTACACAACTACGCAGAGCTTCAAGCCGGGGTCAAGCGTGAGCGTAATGGGACACTACCCTCTTTCCCCTCCATATCCCTTGCTTCTCCTCCAACGTCCAACAGTTCTCAGTTACTGCAAATTCAATACTTTGGGAGTTATATGTATTTCGAAAAAGAAAAATCGGAAATTATCCGAGAAACGAATGGCAAATATGGAAATTGGTAGCTGACAGCTGATAGAAGCGAAGAAACACCAAGTGGCAGAAGAAGCAAGTTCGCTGAAATGCTTTCAAAATATTGGTATTGAAACAGTTTAATTTCTGTTCTAATCTATTTTTATTCTAAAATCTATGAAATGTCTCTAAATACTGATTAGAGGACATACTACTACGAAAAAAGAGTAGAGCCAGGTGCATCGGTCGAATTACATAGGAATGTCAAAAAAAAAAAGCACGAGAAAATCAAAATTTTGTTCCTATAGTATGACTATGGGACGACGCAGGTTCGACACCCCACTGAGTCAAATTTTTGCAAACGAGTTAGAAACTTGAAACTATACTTTTAAAACACGAAGAATTTAATTTTACGCAATGTTCAGCAGTTTAAAAGTTTATTTGATGGAATTTAGTGATTAAAAAAGCTCAGACCTTGTGCGCATTGTTAGGTCTGGAAGATCGCGAATAACATCGTCGTAAGAGGACCAAATGAAATATCTTAGATGGTTATTCAGAGAAGAAGATTTACCCTAAAAAGCAGTCGTATCGCTTTTTTCACATCTCCTAGCTTTTCTGGAATTTTCATGTGACGAAGATGGGAGAAATTCCATTTTCCCATCTCTGTCCCATCAAAAATTTGGAAAATGGCGAGGCCTTGTAAATCGAGTGATGCAGTATCTGATAGAGAAAATCCTCGGCTACAACATACTGGAGGATAATTTCGCTTCGCTCTAAGTTATTCTGAGTTATTGAATTTTTTTCAAGATCACACAATTTTCAGCGCACGAGCAAAATTTGAGACTTTGGCAAGTTTTTCCATTCCAGAAAAACGCGGCGGCGTTTTAAAAAAAAATCCCATATGTTCGGATAGAGGGAATGGGGAAACCCTTATGTGCAAAATTTCTCCTTTCTGGACCGCCTGATTCTCTCGAAATTACAAAAAAACAAACAAACAAATTTACATGGGACAAATCCAGGAAAAGTCGGAAAATTTTAATTTTTGTCCAATCCCCAAAACCCCAAAAATTCCCAAAAGACTAGGATTTGGAAAAAAGAACACCGATATGACTGTCTTTTATGGCAAATTTTCTCTGAAAATCTACCTAATATTTGTCTTCTGGTCCTCTTATGACAAAGTTCAAATTCGCGATCTACCAAGCCTAACAATGTGCACAGGACCTGGGCATTCTTGTTCATTCTATTACATATTCTATTCTATTACATCCACTTTTAAACTGCTGTAAACTACTCAAAATTAAATTCTACTCTTTTCTGGAAGTGGTTTCTTTCAACGCTGCGCTAACTGTACTGAAGTGTTGAACTGTACTCGAACTGCACCTAGAACTCAAGAACGTTCCTGGAGCACAAAAATCGTTCTTAACTGTCAAACGCGGATTGCGGAGAAGCCACCTCTCAGACCATTATCGGTTTCGTTGAAAGTTTTACATGATATGACTTAGCTATTCACTTCCAGCAAGTCTGTTTGGGTAGTTTGGTGAAGTTGAAGCATTAGTTGTTTGAGCTCTATCCTCCTTTTTTTTCTTTTAGTAGCTTTAGGCACCTTGTCAATGCTTAGATTTTAGGGCCTCGACTGACTCAGACATTCAGTTCTTGTGATGAACTGCGATGTTGATGAACTGTCACCTTTTCAAGTGGAAAAACCATCACTTACTTAGGAACGGTTTTTGTGCTCCATGGACATTCTTGTTGTCAGAAGTACAGTTCAGTCAGAGCAGCTTTGAAAGCTCCGCTCGGTTGTGAATGTTCAGTAACTACCAAACCACAGATCCGCCCAGTCCGCGCCGCTGTGAACTGCTGGCAGCTTTAGGCTCGGCGCTCTTGTATAAACGAGTGCCCTCGAAACGGTGTGGTGACGAATAGAGATAAGGATCTAGTGGACTCTTGGTAGTATCACTCGAAGTTGCAGTTGGCGATGGTCTCGCCTCGATCTCCACCGTGCCGCTTTGAGCGCAGCCGCTTACGTAACTGCACGGAGCTTTATGTCGTTTTGACTCAACTATATTTATATGTATGCATTCATTTATGCAAATGGAATGAACTAATTAAGAGGTAGATTATGGAAAATTACCAGCTAGAGAATTCTCAACAATTTACATCCCTCACATTACCGCAGAAAAAGAATGCTTCCAGTATGTTCTGAACAACTTTTCACAGAAGTTGTTCGCGTACAGAAAAGGATGAATTATAATTTTGCATGTTTCTTCCTGCTCAACTCTAGAGCCACTTAGTTTATTTTTCCCATTTTCTGTTCCAGAACACAATGTGAGTATCTTGACACATTCGTTTTTTGATGGTGAATTACTTAGATACTTAGATGGCCCGTCTTCACTGGACGTGCGGGCCCCAGCATCTCTTCCACTCGTTTTGTTCCCTCGCCGTTGTCTTCCAAGATGTTCTCAAGTTTCGTGAGTGACGTTGACGATTTTCTTGAGCCGTATCCAGCTGAGCTCTCAGCTGGTCCATCCGTGTTGCGAATACGTCACCCCATCTCGTTGGCGGTCTTCCCCGAGGGCGTTTAGCATATTCCACTGGGTTGCGAAGACGGGACATTCCTCTTAAGTTGGAGCTGCGAAGACCGGCTAGGTGTTGTGTGCGCCGGTTAAACTTCAGAAGGCATCTCTCAAGGGCTCTGTGGGTAGTAAGTAGCTTCCTAAACGTGGCAGCGGTGTCTGCCCACGTCTCCGCTGCGTAACAGAGCGCTGGAAGAAGCGTCGAGTCGAACAGATGGGCACGAAGATCTTGGTCCTCAGTTGGTCTGTAGCTTCCCTGACGGCTGTGAATGCTGCCCGTTCTGCTCTCGTTCTTCTATTCAGTTCTTCCTTCAAGTCATTTTAAATGTTTATAGAACGTCCGAGATATACGTATGACGAAGTTCCCACGATTTGGGAGCCTTCAAGTTGTACTTCTCCGTCCTCGCAGTAGGCGTTCTTCATGAACTGTGTCTTCTTTCTGTTTATTCGCAGTCCTATTCTCTTCCCTGCTTCGTTCAGTTTCTTGATGATTGTTTCTGCTTCATTGTTGCTTCTCGAAAAGAGAACGATGTCGTCCGCAAAACAAAGATTCGAAAGAAATCTTCCATCAACACGTATGCCTCTTTCTTTCCAGGAAAGTGATTTCATTATCCATTGCAATGCAGCCGTGAACAGCTTCGACGATATAGTATCTATGACCCTCGACACGGTCTGGATGTGGTCCAAGCAGCTGAACCCTTGGCGGAATCCAGCTTGTTCTTGAGGCTGGGCTTCATCCAGCGTCCTAGATATGCGCGTGAGGATGATCTTGGTGAATACTGTGAATACGTGTATAACACGCTCAGCAAACATATCGGACGGTAGTTCCGAAGGTCCTCTCGTTCTCCCTTCTTATGCATAAGAACGGTTCGCAAGGTCTTCCACTGGTGTGAGATCCTTTCTTTCTGAAGGTAGGATGTCATGTGCGCTGTTAAGATTACATGAAGTGGATGGCCACTAGCCCGAAGAAAGTCTGCTGATATAAAATCTGGTGCGGAAGCTGTACCAGGTTTCATGCTCTTGATAGCGGAAGGGGGAATCCGTGGTGGAGCTTCACCAGTGGGGATGATCGGGCTTGACACAGGAGTTGATGAACGGAAAAGGTTCGAGTAGAACCTCTCCGTAATGATTTCCATCTCACGACGAGAAGACATGCGAGTCCCGTCTTCGCTCAGCAAGGCTGCTAGCGGAATATTATATTCGCAGAGATTCCTGCAGCACTTCTTTAGACTCGTTCTTCTATGTGCTGCTTCCAGAATCTTCTTCTGCCTGTATTTCAAAAGATCCTCCTGCAACGCTTTTCTGTAGCCAGTGTTTGCTACTAACCGCTCAATGTGCGATGCATTTGGATCAAGCCTCAAAGCCCTTCTTCTTTCCAACAATTCCTTGGTGGTTTTCAAAATTCGATCCAATTTTGTCGTGCGCGGCTTCGAGGCACGCTCAGCACAGGCTCGCAGTCCTCAGAGCAGCATCTCGTAGTCCACGTTTGGGTCCTCCTCGATGTGCCAGTCTCCTTGGGACAAAGAGTCCTCGAGTACGCAATCGTCGTAGACGACTTCTTTTCTCCTTCGTTGCCGATAGCAGATGTTCTTTTCCATCGTGTGGCTAAGTCGTATTTTCGCACGAAGGAGACGGTGATCAGAACCACTACAGAAGGATGGTATTACTGAGACGTCAAGTAGACACCACCTCCGGTTGGTGAGTATGTGGTCGGTCTCCGCACAAGTCGCGCTATTGGGCAATTCCCATGTCCACCGAAAAATGATGATGATCGACGATGATCTTTTTTCACGAAAAGAGAGTTCCCATGAAAGAGGCGAGCGGCGGACAACAGCCCGGCGAGACGGTTGCTATTTTCATTCCGGTCCCCTACTCCAAGTCTTCCGATCCTGTATTCCTCTTCTGTAGCCTTTCCTAGATTTGCGTTGAAGTCTCCGACAACGAATTTGTAGAAGGGCTTCTCGTTGCGGATCATCTCCTCCAGCTCTTCGTAAAACGCGTCCATTTCGGATTCATCAGCTGCTGGTGTTGGTGAGTAGCAGTTGATGAGACTGATGGGTTTTCGGCGCAGAAAGCGGAGGCAAAGACTGGAGAGACAAGGTGACAGGATCACAAGAGAATCAACAAGTCTACAGATGGGTGCACAATAACACCAACACCGCCTACATTTCGCAACGGAACCTTCTCTCCACGAATGGCGAGTGTACCGTCATTTGTCGTACGTCGCTCCTTCTGCACTTGGTCTTTTGCACAGCAATCACGTGAAATTTGATATGCTCTGCAGCTCCGAGAAGGGCATGCAGGTCAGCGTCTGTGGACACTGTTCTCGCGTTGTAAGTACACAGTCTGAGGCAGTCTCCATGGCAAGTCGTGCGTGTGTCGCCTTGGTCCAGAATCAGTGATGTCCTGAGCAACCTGAGATTTGATCGCCTCTCGCCGGTCGCCATACCGTCCGACGTCTGAGACGGCAGGGCCCAGTGTGCAGGGTACTGAGGCAGTGGATATGCTGGAGTGGCAAAAAGACTTCTCCAAACTAAGCAGTCATGCCACGGCGAGCTTAGCTTTCACCACAGGTCGTCGCCCAACCTATATGGATCAGGGGACCATCTTGCGACATTTTGCCAAGACGGTGGTGAATCTTAGCAGTGGTTTACTCTTAGCTAAGCTTCCGATTCCGAGAAGTCGGAATGTCGGATGTGTCGAACTCCTCAGCTTGGGAGACCCTGCCGGAAGAAGAACCTATGCTGTGCATCGCAGTTCGACGCCCAGAGTCACCTCCACGCCACCATGAGGCGGTAAACCGTTGTGGAGAATGAATTTTGATGGTGAATTAAGCGTCAGGAAACCACCGTTCGTTGGGTACACTCTCCTCTTCGAGTTCAGCTGTAGATTGGTTTTTCCATATCCATAGTAGAAGTGGATCAACATTCGTTTCACTCGGATGATGTTTGAGTTATAAGGATGATGCCATCAGCAATACGAACATAATATGTATACCGGTGGAGTAAATTTGGTGAAATTTTATCACCCTCTCTTCGCGTTTGGTAACGTTCTGTTTGGGCTGTAACATTGCCGGATGAGTCTCCAATTATCTTTGTGTTCCATCTTTCATTACGATTTTACTTGTGATCTTCTAGAACTAGAAATGTGCGCAGATTATGAGCTTTCTTGACCATTAAATTCTATTAAATCCACGTTTAAGCTGTTGAAAACGATACAATATCGAAATATTCATTTCTCATCTTTTTCATACTCGTCTTTTAGAAGTGGTTCCAAGTTTCTACCTTTTTTTTTGCAAAAATTTGGCTCACCGAGGTCTCTGATCTGCGCCTTCCCAGTATTACCTTTTCAGAACAAAATGTTGATTTTTTTCGTTTTTCTTTTTACCGTTCTGTAACTCTATCAATGCATCATTCTTTTCTTGTCGTGATATGTACTTTAATCATTATTTGAAGATATTTAATAGGTTTTATAATGTGATAATATTAGAAGGATAAAAGATGAAGTCACTGGCGTATCAATCCTCTTGGGGTGCGCCAGCGCGATGTCTACTTTCGATATCTTGACCTCGATAAAACTCTTAAAAAGTTCATTGATAACGACTTTGCAAAGCAGCTGCAAACTCAGGAGGGACACTGCAACGGATCAACGCAAGCAAAGTTCATTTTAATAGCTATACTAGAAGTGATAGTAATATTCAATAATTTAATAGCTATAAAGGATAAAGGATAAAGTTTCTGGCGTTAATCAATCCGCTTGGGATGCGTCCCCACGTTCACTTCAATTCAGAATCATTTGAAGTTTCGGAACGCATGTTGGCCTATACAATGACTTGCGGGGGCCAGCGCCGATGATCTAGTCAGTGTTTTTATCCTCCCAGACAAGTCTGGTACCAATTTATCAACCCCGGAAGGATGATAAGCTTGGTTTGCACCAGGGCGGTTTCGAAGCCTCGACCGTGTGGCTGCAACGGACCTCTAACCGACTGCGCCACACCCGCCCCGATAATATTCCAACACCAATATTCCAAAAACCACTGTATTGTAACCAATATGCACGATCTTGGTAGTTTTTAGAATCCTTGTTAGGCTTTTGAGGAAGGCTGGCGACAGATGCTTAGGTAAAATGTGTGGGAACGGATGCCGTCTGACTCTTCCAGATTTGGCGTCATGTCCGAGTTTGGAAGGACCTGTGGATAACATGTTCATCTTTCCTAGTGAAATATGGTTGTTGTCGAAAAGATTATGTTGGAAGTCTTGAATAAATTGTATCCCTTCTTTCCATGCTTAAGTTACTCTATTTTGGTTCAGAATCAGGAGGGGTTCCAGTTGGTTACTCGCGCAGCTGCATCCTCAAGTGGCAGGTAAAGACTAAGCGTGGACCATGGGAACATTTTGCCTGCCTTCAAAGAATGATTGATCTGGAGAACTCTGCTGCGCCTCTTGTGGTTTGATTGACTTATTTTTCCTCTGCTGGTGCTGCACGTTTATACGTGTATCGTGCGGCTGTGTTCGCATGAATGCAGTTTGTTTACCAGTTGGGGTGGTTCGGGGCCACCAGCAATAAATAAGCTATGTTTGTTCGTTTGGGTTGAAGCGGCACAGTTTCCAAAGTACTCTAAGTTGATCTACCCTCCTAGAGATTACTGTTTAACAAGCTGCACGCGGATATCCCCGCTCTAAACAACATCGTAAGAGCCTCACGACTCTGAGAAAGGGCCTAGTATCGTGGCTCCGCGAAGAGCAAGGTTGCAAGAGCCATCTAAACTGCAGGAACGGAAATGGACTAGAACGATTTGTGCACACAACATACGTGCGCATGCTCCGGAAGCGACCCCATGAAGATCACATCATACAAGGCGTCGATGGGCTGACGGAGATAAGTGAATGCATAGAATATGTGTATAAACACTACAGAGAATTTGATCCTTAGCAAGCAGAAGGAAAATGCTGAGTGTAACAGCATTGAACGTTGCATCAAAAAGGTGTTGCTGAAAGCAGCCTCTTTCATGAGACGGAAACAGGGAGCTCTAAACACCTCTCTCTCTCTCGTGGATGGGTCAAGTGGAAGTATTGCTGGCCTAAATGTATGCTAAAGCAAATTGAAGAGGACTAAGAGGACACGTGTGAAGGACGATGTCTGGGCTTACACAGCGAACCACCTTTCCTACTTCTGGCGATTCAGCCACTAGCATTGATATTCTCTTCATTAGATGTTCTTTCCTCATTCATTCTGCTTCATTTTGATTGATTTGTACTTCCTGTGTTGGCGTTGATACGTTCACACACGTGGATTTGTGGCAAGAGATCGTGGTTGCTTGCGACTGATGCTTGCTCGTGCGGTCATATAAGCTCAAGAGTTCTCGAGATCCACCTTCACTTGATTGAATGCGGCATTCTTTGCTCCCACGTGAAGATGGGTGGTTGATCATATTCTTCGAAGATGCATCGATGCTGTCCATTGCAATATCCATTAGCACTGACTAGGCTTCACTGATTGATCATAGATGTGATAAAGTCAATTTTATTGCACTGTCCAATATGTGACTCCGACATCACATGTAAAGAGGAAGGATTTCGAATCGTAAGTTCCATGCGCAACCTTAGTGGTAATGAGGAATGTAGTAGGGAACTAACTAATAACACTAGCGCAGAATAGAGACGAGACCACAACTATGTCAGAGGTAATGTGATTGTTAGATGTTGAACGTGGGTGCCAGCGGTCCAACTTGAATAGGGTGGGATAATGGAAAACATAAGCATAACGACATAGCCATGTCCATGGTGATTGTAATGAACAGCGCGACGGTAAAATTTAAGTTTACAGTCGTGATAGGGAAGCTTGTTGACAGCTTCAATGGCAGTGTGATCGAGAATAGAATTCCCTATACCGCCGTTGCTTTTCTTCGTCCTAGAAGTTCGGCCGAGTTAGAGATGTGAATGGACAGGGATCGGTGGAAAACGCGAAGGAAGCAGATACAAAAAAGGACAATTTTTTGAGTCTGTGTTGATGTCAGGGAAGGAGATGTTCTTATGTTAGGTTGGACAGAAAGTTTTTGGACTTTATTCGACCGTGCGCATCTATTGAAACTACAAGATGATAAATCCGACTTTATGATAAGTGATATGCAACGCAATAGTGTATTTAAGCATACTAGCCATTTTTCTTAAGATTTTCTGTGTGATATGGACGGGAACTTTGTCCTGGATCGTCAGCATCAGCGCCACCTCATACGTGTATTAGCATGAGCATGAAGGTTGCGGAGACCAAAGACGACCAAATTGAGGAACGTTTACAAAGAACATGCGCCAAGCTAACACCATCATCAACTTGTAAAGTCGCTTCAGAGAAGACAGGACTACAGTCTCGAAGATGAATTAAAGTCTGGGCGCCCATCTGAACTCGACCTTGGTCAGAGTGTCCCTCCCTTGTTTGTCCCTTTTGTAGATTGTGGGTGCAAATGTGACATTCATAAAGCGTTGTTCTATGACGCCAACTATGGCCTCCAAAAAGATATTGAGGAAGATGTATCCTTGTTCGCAGAAGTTCTCCAAATCCAGGTAGAATTCTACTTTCTTTTGTAGTAGTTTGATGTTGAGGCGCAATTTAAGGGAAATTGTCAGTCAAAGCCACTGATCTGCACCTCCTTAGATGCAAATGCCGGATTCGGGTATTCGGTTCCTAGAGTGAATTGGTGTCCTTTGCGCACCTACATAAGTTGTCGAATACTCCAGCGCTACCAACTCTATTCTTAACGAATGGAGTTGGTGGCGCTGGAGTATTCGACAACTTATGTAGGGGCGCAGTGTTTGTCAGTTGTTGCGAGTTCTTTTGCTGCGTATTTGAAGGATCTGTTTTTTGATATTATGGAATTGTTTCGGAAGTATTGGGCATTCCGTCGTCGTGTTTATTCTTCGCAACATGCATCACAAAGTTTTCCACAAATGTTCCTGATGCTAGAGTACGTAATAGTATGTTTGATACTCTGTACTATCGCAGTGTCGAGCAAGAAAACCCATTGATTGTTCGCTGGGCTCTTGTCATGGGAGATGTACACGAACTCATTGGTAGCTTGCCGGTGTTTACCTGTATCCACCCACACACGTTCACATATAACTTCTCAAGATGATGAAAGGCAAGAGCACACTCGGAAGATGATTGTTCGATTGAAGCTAATCGCATCTACAGTTGTTCGAAGTGGGTGAACGAGTTCATAACATTGATCTTCAACAGTTATGCAATAGGTACCCATACACTCGAAAAAATAATATGAACTCACAGTTCTGTTGTAATGCTACAAGCTCGTTGATTAATTCAGTCAAATGCACATTTTGGTGAATTCGAACGAAACCAGGATGTTTTGTAAGGCATCATTTTATATTTGCTCAGTACACCTAATGACTTGTCGAAATACATAACAGTCTGCTTGGTTGATTTTATTTTTTGTTTTGTTATTGCTCTTTTTGGAGATTCATATCCTCGTAAATATTTTCATCTCCATTTCCATACTGCCGAAGTATTTTTTTTTCTGAAAATATTGTCGCATCACTTCAGGTTCTGAAAGGCGATGTGAGGAGAGCTGTTGAGATGCACGAAATGCTTTTTCAAGTAGTTCAGGTTTATACTTACCTTTTACTTTTTATTTCTGCGATTCTGAGTGCGACGTACTTAAGTGTTTTTTTTTTTTAAAACAGAGACACAAGTTCCTCCCAGAGGCCTTCACTCATGATTTCCAAGTCCACTGGGCGGAGCACCCTATTCGTCCGGAATTTATTGAAAGCACGTACTTCCTTTATCGAGCTACGAGAGATCCTCATTATCTCGAAGTTGCCAAACAGGTGAACTTTTAAGAACTGAATGAAGTAGTCTTTGATTAATTTGATTGAGCTCTAGCCAAAATTGGTATTAATCTTTCTTTACTGACAGCTTAAAAGCTAACGTTTCGGCCTTATCCCATCCTTCAGAGTCTAGAAAATCAAGTCCAGCAGTGATTTGTACTCTCAGGCACCTCCTCACCCTACAGAAGACACTCAAATGATAAGCAAACTCAAAGAATAACACATCGTCTAGTGCGTACCTCATTTGCTAAATTTGGTAACGTAACAGACCACCGCGTACCACATATATGAGTTACCTGGGTTTTTATAAGGGATCTGACGCCTAGTACGTTTTTGATCGCAATGCACTCATCCTTTCCATTCTAAAAATTCTTTTTTGGAGAGGAACTGATTTAAAGGCAACACCTTTTTTAAATCGTACATTTCAGTTCCACGTGAATCAGCTGCTCTCTAGTGATAGAAGAAGTTAACGTTGCGGGGATACCACGCAATACCATCATATTTCTCAATGCCTTTAGCGCGGACTGAAAGTGCAGGTGCGAGAAGGAAGTCGAAGATCAAGTGTAGCGGATATAATTACCCTTTGAACTCCATAGTTGCGTCGTAATCGTACTGTGGCCGGGAAATAATCACCAGTAGATCTCTCTTGCTTAGCCCAACAGAAGTATTTTTTGATTAGTTTCATCTTTCACATTTTCTCCTTTCTTGACTCACTGTGGCTTTGTACTGTAATTGGTGAATTGATATCAATTTTTATCGCAAATAGCAGCATTTTGACCTAGTCGAACCTGCGAGTTTTTGATAAAAAGATTGATAAGGAGTCACATTAGTTTGATTTCTGGTAAACAGTCAATTTATGAGCTACTTTTGAACAGACTTTTGTTAGTTCATCGAACTGAACAAAATAAGCATGTTGATTTCGTAAAGATCAACTTTGTTGTAACTTCCTATGGCTCACTTTTTAATGTTTCATAAGCCAACGACATTGAAGTCATTTCAAAGCCAGTCCATGCGGGCCTAGTAGGAAACAGCGTAATTGCAGCCACTAAGGATATCGAACAAGTTTCTTATGGTAGTGCCGAGGACCACTTGAGGGACTCTTCTATCATACATCCTTGATGGATGATGATTGTCATTTATCATATTTGTCCCATCTAACAAACATGAGATTAAGAATTATGTGGTTTGCAGTTGTAGGAAGAACTGATCTGAGGGGTGGCGAACATCTTGAATGATGCCGTAGTTATCCGAAGTGGTCAATCGTCAACCATACTTTACAATCAACGGTCAGTAACATTACTAAGAACCTCTCCCACATCTCCTCGAAAGGGTTCCAGTATATCTTATAGCAGTCTTATAGCAGCAGTTATAGCAGTCGTACTTTAAATTTAATTGCATGAATGATCTGTGATGCTTTCATTCAAAATATTGAAGCCCGCAAAGCTAATGAAAGATTTCTGCTAGTATAATGATTGGAATAAATTATACCTTGTTATTCTGCCTATAATATAATATGATATGTTGCTTAGTTATCAACTGATGCCACTGTGATGACTCGCATTCTACTACACTACTTTATAGGTAAACCATTTCGGAAAACCTCACAGAAGTTTAAGCAGAACGTAAGGGACTTGTGCTGAAAATCATGATCTTATCATTGGTAGATTGGGATTTCTGATTTGACATACAGACTTGTTTCGCCAGCAGCGGTGCATACGTGAGTAGACGAATTGTTGTACTAAGGAAGCCGTGTAGCGGGCTAGCGATCTGCTTGTAAACACGATGAACACTTTTCTTTAACCACTTAAGCAATGCTATATAAAATGCAGTTGACCATCTTCTCAAGCTGCAGGAATTTCTTACGGGCAACGCTCTTACAGTCAAAAAGGATTATGCGGGTGGCTTTAATCTTTTCTTATTTATTCCAGTCTTCTTTGGTTAAAAAGACCTCTCAGGTGAATTGCCTCTCAGGCTTATTCTTTTCTCCTTCGAATCGTAGTAAAACAAACTCTACACTTGATTGATTTTGATGTGCTCCGGAAAGTTTTGCTCACTTTCAACACGATCAAAAAGCTCTCAAAGATTGACACATGGCTTAGCATTCATTCATTGATCAAAACAGCAGGAGAATATCAGACTGACCCTAATAACTCTGTGCATCTGGAATTCTGGAGGGACGATTTTATGTTGGATGGAATTTAGAAGTCCCACTTCATCTGCTGTCGTTATAATCCTTAGTAATCCGTCAAAATTCAAAACTGCTTCTACCTTAGTCA